>NC_090273.1:14432500-14542500 GCF_040414725.1 Anabrus simplex
CGCCATCTCATCATTAGATAGCTTCACAATTAAAGGTAATCACGTAAGCTAAGTGGATCTGGAACCAGACATATCCAGGTAAAATTGCCTGATCTGGTTGCAATCGAACCTGGGCCCTCTGGATGAGAGGCAGGCATGTTAGACTGCGAAACCGCATTAATTACCGGTACGCAAATTCAAAATATCGACACTTTATATTCAGTTTTACAGGGGAATCTTCGTCAGTTTCCCGTGAAAACTTCTTTCAGTTCAGCAACTTTGATTAGGCTAGCCAAGCTCTTCGAAAAAGCTAATAACGCCAAACCAAATGACGATCGACCACAAGTAGTTTTTAATTCTCTCGTCTAATAAAATAAAGCACATTAGATTCAAAACCACCCAACATGATGGTGAAATCCCTTCATTTTTTAATCTTTCATTGTAATTTGGTCTCCGGTGTATTGTTCGTAGTCAGTTTCTGGAAATCTCGTACCGCGTAAATTAGGCCTACATTGACTTTTAAAGGTTATGTTGATCTCGAAAACATGGTTTTGAATGTAAGTAACGATTCTTACAAGTTTTCAAATCCATTATATTCAATTCTGCCCGTCACAAAACCAATCAAATTGGAAAGATAAAAGAAATATCATCAAAACTTCAGAAATTATGGTTATTCATGACCTTGAGGTCATCTGGAAAGCGCGCTCGCTGCACATGTCAGTACGAGTTGGAAATGATACCAACCATTTAAATGTAAGGTGCACAAATAAAACAACCACAGTTTTTGGTATTTTAACACAAAAATGTTAAAATTCCCAGTCTTACATTAGGACCTAAACAGTAATAGGCAATCCCAAGACCTCCCATGGCTTTCTTTTTTAATGTAAGGTGCAACATCTATTCTGGTCTCGCTAAATAATTATTTACGATAATATCAAACATACTGAATTTGTGTTAAGAAGGAGCAGTTTTCATTCCTGCCTGAAAGCTCAGTTACTCTACACTGCCCTGAACAAAGTGCCGAAAACCTGTTTGGCAGTATGATCGAAAAAATGTAAACATCTAACCCTGGACATAATATGGACGTTTTATAAGTGCGAACATTTGTCGAAACTCATTCTGTCTTCAAGCAGAGCTGTCGAAATGTGCTGTGTCTCCTTACAATTGTTGTGGCCACTCTCTGCTTTATGATTTTCCGAGATTCTCTAAACAATACCACCCGAATGCGATGCTAAGATGGTCCCTTATGCAAGTTCACCGCCAATCACTTTTCCAGTACCGGTACAGTACTTGCTCTAATTATCGCAATGATGGGGCATTAACGCCAAGATCCATAAGTGTGTGCCATAGCCGTCTTTTCGTGAGATACAGTCTATTAAAACACGATTGATCGAGGACTTAGCGTTGATGGGACTGGAATTTCTGGACGGTTGGTCCGGGAAATAGTTTCTTTGAGGAACGGATAATGCGGGACTTTTACAACGTGATTTAATTAAGATGCTCGTGGGACGACAATTTGAACGCATATTCCGGGAAAACGTATTTTCCGGGATTGGATAATCGAGGTTCCACTGTATTAGTATTATTATTTACGTAGTTATGTACAGACTTTATTTGGTATAAATCGTGGTCGTGTTGTATGATCTGTCTTGTGTAACAAAATGTGAGGTTATGTCACGATACATCTGCTATATGTATATTAATAAGAGTTTATTTAATGTAAGAACACCTAATTAATAGTATGTAATTTATTACCTGTAAATATGGTGTATAAATTCAGTGTAATGTTGTGCAACACAGGGTAATAATCCAGAACAATGCCTCTTTGTCACTAGAGCTTTGTAGAATGTTAAATTCATTTGTACATAAGTTATTGGAGACTCGAGAAAACATGTCATACTTTTCTAGAAGCCTGGTCAGGCAAGGTATATAAAGAGACAGTCTGGGGAGTTGGAGTTGAGTTGTTAGCAAGACTTGTTAGTGAAAATCGCTAGTCAAATTCAGTGTGTGAACTCATGTTGTGATTTTGTTGTGTTGGTAGTTGGTTGACATGCTAATGTGGCAGTGCAGTTCAATAAGGTGGTTCATCAATGTGTGTGTATAAATTGTAAATAAAACTGTGTACACAATTGACAGCATCTCGTGTGTGTGTGTATGAATATAATACGCATAACCTAATGAAGTGAATATAATTAAACATTTACGTAGCACATGGAGTTTGTATATAAAATAACTTGTGTTTCCTCACCAGAGTCTAATGGACTGAATGGAATGAGATGTTGGGCACAGTAAAACTGTTGAGTTTAAATCTGTTTTGTTATATGCCTCTTCATTCATTGCAACTGCAGGCTGCTGCTAGGCAGCCCAAGGGAAAAAGATCTGTAGGATGTCTGATGGGAAGGTGGCATAACTATGCAAGACTGTTTCGGAACACCTGACCCGTGATATACACGGCAGTCAGAAACAACGTGAACGGAGTATATGAGCGTTACAGCATTAGTCATACTGATGAGTAATTTGAAAAAATTACATCGGTATCTCGCACCATTGTAATTTTATCAGCAGCTGAATTTAACGAATCAAATCACTTCGCGGGCAAATTGAAATGGGCTTTACAAGGCGGTGTTGGTAAAGCTCTACATGGCTTGGTCGGGCTTGAGAGCCATAATACCAATATAAATGGTCCATTATTGGACATTATAAATTTTCCAGCTAACTCATTCCTGGTTGCCAGCGTTTCGCCCTCAGGAGCTAGATTGGGCTCGTCAGTTGGTACCTAGCACACCTACCAAGATGCATGGCTAGTGCCATTTATATTGGTATTATAAATTTACTCATTCGGGACAAATATTTCAGATTCCCTATGGGAATCAACATCTATATCATCTGATGGCCAAGCAAGCATCAATTTTTGGTAGTGAGACAAGGTCTCTCATAGTGCATTGGCACTGCCGGTGGCTTCAAGTAGCCTACGCAGTGGCCTCCACGATATGCACTAGCCATGCGTCTTGGTAGGTGTACTAGGTACCAACTGACGAGCCCAACCTAGCACACGAGGGCGAAACGCTGGCAACCAGGAATGAGTTAGCTGGAAAATTTATAATGTCCAATAACGGACCATTTATATTGGTGTTATAAATTTACTCATTCGGGACAAATATTTCAGATTCCCTATAACATCTATATCATCTTGAGAGCCATGCCGAGAAATACGCATCAAACACTAACATACCATGGGTTTCAGTCAATGACAGCGTAGCGTGCTTGCTGTGGGCCGAGCTTATCAGCAAGGAGATTATTTCTTCTATTGGCGTAGCTACTGCTGTGCAGAGTTTCTGTATGTTGAGCAGGCTCAAAAACTACTAAAGAAACCCAATGGGAGAAGAAAAACTTGCCAACCTACACCTTTCAAGCATTCACAAAGTCATTCCTGTAGAACATGAAGTAATTTTGTAATTCTCTGAAAGTGCATGGTGAAATTTGTTTGTTTTGTGGGGGAGAAAAAAGATTTGGAATTTTTTTTCTTGTGAAATGTTTTTCTGATTTTGTATTGCACCATTATGAGCCATGTCTCAGGTGCCCTTAATATTGTCAATTTAAAAAAAGTACCTGGTAGTTCCTTGCTAATAACTACAGTACTGTACCAATATATCTTTGTGTGTTGAGTTAAATTTTTCGATTGAATTACAGTACCGTAACAATACCGGGACGTTGGGTTAACTTGGGACATTATAGCATCTCATGTTTTAGTTCTCCTTATTGGCAATACTGTTTTAGTTTGACTTCTTGTAGGTACACGGATGTGTGTACGATAAGTGGCTGTTACTGTGAGAACATTCAAAACTTCTGCAGCTTGAAGGTAAGTTTGCAACACACGTTTTTTTTTTTTTTACATATTTATCTAAAAATATGTGTATGGAATAACTTTTTCTACACAAGAATCTTCTTCTTCCGGTCTGTTATTGGACTTAGCTTAACTCATTACCCAGTAACCACATTGTTTATGTATTTTTTGTATTGTATTATTTAAGTATTCAGTTGGTGGCAGCCATGAAAAACATATGAACTTGGTCGTTGGGAGTAGATGATGTGGATGGAGCGGAGGCGTAGGATTGTGCTCGTAAAAGCGGAGGTGTAGAATTGTGCTCGTAAAAGATGATTAAAATTTATATGCTAGCCTAATGGTAAAGTTTGAAAGTTGTGTAGTTTTGCCGACATATTCCATCGAAGTTGGACATTGGATTTCTTCTATAGTCGGTTAGTTGAGTATAAAGTATTGTTAAATTTTGTATGTAGGTTAGGTGAAAAGGATGGGGTATGATCCTTTAGGAATTTGTAATGTGATTCTACATTCATCAATAAAATCAGTGTAGGAGTGTGAGTGAGGTAAGCAACGTTTGTCGGTAGTTGAATGTTATGGTCAATTAGTTTTTGGAAAAAACTTTTCCGTTGGTTGGAGTATTTAGGACATTGGAATAATATGTGGTGGATGGAGCCTAGAGCAGTTGACAGGAGCATGTATCTGTATCGCTTATGTGAAATCTGTACTTATATTCTGGCGTTAGCACGTGATTGAATCTTAAACGGATTGTATTGATAACGTATCTCCTTGAGTATTTGCCTGTGAGGAACCAAAGGGCTCTCTGAAGCTCCGGTTGTATTTGGTAATACGATTTACCCTGCGTTAAAATTAAGAAACAATGTTACGTGTATTGATTGGGTGGACCAAAACCTAACATTGTTTCTTAGTTTTAACTGTGTCAATATGGATCTATACGATGAAGTTCGTAAATTGTACTTGCCCTTCGTTTTTGCTGAATCTTTCCAGTGGGAAGCCCATTTTTGGATTATGTGCTGTTTGATGTTGAGCAAATAGTCTGTGTGCAGAATGGCTATTGGATATGTAAGTCCTGTACCTTTGGCTGCCTCTTTTGCTAACCTATCGACCTGATGTTGCCGCTTATATTACAGTGACCCGGTATCCAGACCAGTATTATATTGTGGTTATTAAATGAAAGGGTATCTAATAACTTGCGTATGTTCCAAATACACCAAGAGAGTTTCTTTTGGAGTTTGAAAGCTTTGTAGTACACTTAAGGAATCAGTGCATATTATCACATTTGAGATGTTATATTGTTTTATGTATAAAAGAGTTTGGCGGATAGCGAAGGTTTCGGCAGTGTAAATTGAGGCATTGGCTGTTAAAGTAAATTGTTGCTTTATGTTATGTTGAGGGATCTAGAAGGCAGCTCCTGTACCCTTGGATGTTTTTTGGATCCATCGGTGAAGCAATTGGTATATTGTTTTTTTCTGATGGAGATATGCTTGTAGAGTTTTATTGATGATGATTATGCTTGTTGTTTAAAGGAGACTAACATCTAGGTCATTGGCCCCTAATGGTACAAAATGAGACGAAATGAAATGACAAATTAAAAGCCCAAAAACTTCCACTGATCACAATTCAAAACGTGAGGATGGATGGACGGGCGGACGGCGCCGCATTCTGTCCAGGACTAAGCTCCGTTCAGAAGATACAGGGCGCCCCGGCCTGTGGTATATGAGCAGCGCCTCATACCCTTAAGTCCGTGTAGCCCTCGGAGAAGAATTAGCCGTTAGTGGGGTTACACCCATCCCTGTATGGCTCCATCTCCACCTCGAGCTCCAGCGCCTCCTGCTCCAGCTCTGGCTGTGGTGCCAGCGTCTCGGGCTCAGAATTGTACTCCAGCACTGATGGCACTTGGCTGAAGAGTTTTCAGACTATGAGCCCGAACTCTGTCGCATATTCTTCAGGCGTCTTCGGTTCCATCTGGCTGCCCTCTCTGTTGTCCACTGTGGTCTTCCAGAAATAAATCTGAAAGAGAAAGCGAGCACTGAGAAGTGATGCAGCTCAGACAAAACTCTTTTGAAAGTGTACCAACAAGTACAGTTGCCTGGCTAGTACTGGGAAAGTACAGATCGCCTGGCGAGGAGAGATGAGTCAGCCGGAAGCACGTACATCTTCTCGCTATGACTGCCAAGCTCGCCCTCAGGGCTCCTCCAACTACACACATATTATATAGCCACACAGCTGATCCATGGAGTCTACATTCTCTTATGGAATAAATGCATCATACAAAGGGTACACAACCACCGAGTAAATACTATGAGGGAACATTGACCCTCTACATTCCCTGTCTCAATGTTAGACCCATATGAACAACTCAACATGACCTTTAACATTTTACCAAACCAATACCTCTCATACACTTGTCCAGAATTACAAAGTTCACAGGCTTAGTCAATATGTCAGCTAATTGTTTGTTAGTCTCAAAATACTCTACATTTACAAGTTTCTTTTCCACCCATCTTTGTAAAACATCAAGTGGAACATCAATGTCTCTAGCAAAATCTGCATCAGCATAACCAGTTAATACATCACTGAACCAATACATGACCTACATAATTTCAAAATCAAATCAAAATCTCTTTATTTGCAAATGAGGTGCAAATGAGGTGTCTACCTCGGTGGCAAATGGTACACTAAAATACATTATTGCCAAGCACTAAATTTTAAATTAACAGGAGACGAAGAAAATTTTCCTAGAATACAATATTATACAATTTACGCTAATAATTTTTTCTATTAAACACACACATCATCCTTAATAAATTTATATTATTTACAAAATTCTACTTATAATATCTTACAAACATAGTCAACTCATATACAGTACGGTATGTGAAATTACTTCTAATAATACTATACAACTGGTATAAGATTAAAATTAACATTGAATTTATTTACATATTTATATTTTACCCATTTTTGGAACCTAAGTAGCATAACGACCTGCTGCGTCTTAACCAGAGCCCCTTTTGCCACCACTTTTCAGAGTTCCTGAAGGGCCTTCACAGCTACCGTAGCGGTCCCAGGGCCCTCGAAGTCCCCACTGTACTTCACCCCTACAGGCAGTCCCCTACTTGGGCTGTCCAAACTCCTTAGACCAGGGGATGGAATTAATTTAATCACACACATTTATTATTTACAATATCCTGCACTGGTCGAATTCCCTCTAACATTTAATTTATTATCTCTGTTGTTGTTTATTCTCTTCTTGAATATCTGTACAGATTTTGGAAAAGGATCAAACACTACCCCTGGTAAACTGTTCCACTCCTTCACGCCCTTCCCAATGAAAGAAAATTTACCCCAATCGCTTCTGCTAAAATTCCTTCTAATTTTGTACTTGTGGTCAGTTCTACCAATATAATTATTTTCCAACCGAAGCCTCTCACGGATATCTCCCCATGCTTCTTCTCCTGTATAGGCTCTATATAAGCCTATAAGTCTACTTTTCTCCCTTCTCTTACTTAAAGTTTCCCACCCAAGTTCCTTTAACATTTCTGATACACTACTCTTTCTCCTGAAATCCCCTGTTACAAACCTTGCTGCTTTCCTCTGCACACCATCTAGTTCTTTTATTAGGTATTCTTGGTGAGGATCCCAAACACTGTTTGCATATTCCAATAATGGACGAGAAATAGTCCTCCAATTTCATAACGTGTTCTGCTAATGAACTACAATCATCATATTTAGCTTCAATCAAAAGTCTCCTCAAATATAACAACGTCTAGCTCCTTTACCTTTAAAATTATCTTTTAAACACCTAAACATAGCGTAAGTTGAATTATGCTGTTTCAGAAAATGAAGGTGACTATCACTTATACCAGCAATGAGTAACACTTAGCTCTTGCTTCCTTACCGGCATTTTTGGGTTTCGTAACAAAATCAGCAACTTCAATAGCCTCTATCACTTGATCTTGACGTAATACACATTCTAAACAACCAGTTCCCAAACTCTGCACCCGAAAACTGCTGAATGTGATACATTTCAATAATTGCCATTGTCACTGGATAACCTTCACTATTTGTCCAAGCACACAGAAAAAACAACTCATTGGAACTTTCTGGAACCTTGTAGTTCTGTAGCTCTGTCGATTTTCTGGAACATACTGAGCAGACTGTCAATCTGGATCTCCGAATTTCTGTTGATCTGGGCCCATAACCTTGTAGGTGAACTAACTGTCGGGCTATGCAAAGAGTAACATAACCACGATACCACATGTTAGTTTAAAAGAATGGTTTATTGAACATCCAACATCTCTGTACACGTACACTGTTCTCAAACACATACTTTACAACGATACACTTCCTACTACTCGTTACATACAGGCTAACATGTTGAGCTCAGAGAGCTCTTCTTTTTTTTTTTTTTTTTTTTTACGGGGGGGCCCCCGAAGTGCGCTCCCTCTGCGTGGCAATCGATTCAATCTACATTTCCGACATGCTATTATTTCTAAGAAGAATTTTGCCCACCCGTTTAGTGATTTACTAACCTTAATTAAACACGACAACAATAAGCAGTGGAATGATCTTTGGCACGCTACTTCCAAGTAAAAGGGCTGATATTATTATGAACTTCAATCCTCTGTCGGCACTAAACCTTCGTATTTCTCAGGGCATTATTCTCGTCGCCATATAACAAATATTATCCAATTACGATTTAATCACGCACTTACACCACAATATAAACACAGATTTCATCTCTAAACATCTGCTACGTGTCTGTGCAGTGAGGTAGCGAGTGATGCAAATTTTTTTTTTTCACTGTAAATGTTTTGATGTCCCTCACAAATATTTTTTGCAAAAGTTACTATAATTACGCATTCCATTTCCAACCACTGCATCATGTTTTCTACATCAACCTTCTACGTCCATCATTAATGTAATTAATCGCTTTCTTGACCAAGCTCAGCGTATCGTTTAGTTAGATACCTACTACCAATGTGCCGCAAAAACAATAGGTTGCTTTCCGTCCTAGCATTTTTACATAGATCCCTTTGTCGGCTGTCACTTTGACATTTCATTGAATATTCTCCATGATTAGGTCCTTAATCTTCTTTCACTTGTTTTGCAGATGCCGGTCATGCATAGCTTGTTTCATTGCTTCGTCGTCACTCTGTAACTCTCCTTGTATTGGTAACACTTCATCCTTCCTCCATGTTTTGATTTCTTCCCTTTAGCATCTATCCCACTCGTTTATTTTTTTTCCTACTGTACTTGTTATACCCCTTATATGTTGATCCGGTCCTGTTTGTCAAGTAGGAAGACCCCGAGAAGGATCACTCTGGCGTGAAGATTTGTACCTTGTGTCCCTGTGCTACATTTGTGTATCCCCTTTTTAGATTTTGTCTCATTCCCATCCCGAATTTGAAATTGAAACTCCGTATATGGTCTACCTCTGGTGGGCTCTGGTGTATATAGGTCGTAACTGGTCATTGTCTTATTGGGTATGTATCCTTATAGTCTTGTATATCGAGCAGAGCATCAGAGTGCCCAGACTAACATTAATGTATTACAACTTTACGGGAAGGTGTTCTCCATAAATTTGTGTGAACAGTCTAAGAAGAATAAGAAGTGATTCCTTTTTTGGTCAACTCGTAATGTGCATACTTGCCTTCCCGAACAGCTGACTTACAGTAATTATACGTCATCTATCTCAAGACTATCCAATTATCCAAGTCAACTTAATGGGCAAAATAAGTTAAGCCCAATCAATATCAAAAAGAAGAAGAACAAGATTTCTAAGAAGAAAGAGATAGCAGGGAAGAGTGGGAAGTGATAGCAGCATTATCTGCCGGTTTCCATGTCAAACATGCTACCACAGCCAGAGTTTGTGTTGGTAAGGTGATGTTAAGGTGTGGTATTAAGGGTCAGGGGAAAACCACATAGGCATGTGCTATCAAAAGATATCAAGTTTTGCATGTAGGATGTGGGCTGGAAGGGTCCAGAGGTTATGTTAGTTGAGAATATCATGCACCAGCCATGAAACATTGTCTCGCCAGTCTAGTATTCAGGGGATCAGTCCGTCTGAGCACTGCCGTGACTAGCGCGGGCCTTGTCAGTTGCGGAGCCATGCGTCAAGTACCACTACGGGCTGCCGCACAGCGCCACCTCCTTGGGATCCCTCGTACCCAGTCTCCAATCCCGGAGAATGAGGCCAATACTGCCTGGATGGGGGTGGGTCATGATGCTGGGCCTCCTTCCTCTCTGCCCGCGCCATAGCCCGGTAGACTGGGCAACTGCGGTGGGAGGCCGGGTGGCCCCCTGCGCAGTTGGCGCACACTGATGCCTCTTTAAGTGCTGCGCAGGCCGTGTAGTGGTGATCACCCCCACAACGGTTGCGCCTCACTAAGAGCCCACACCTCCCCAGCTGGTGACCCCACCTCAGGCAGTGGAAACACTGCAAGAGCTGTAAAGGGGGACGTTTCGGTCTCGCCTGATTGCTGCTTCCCGCTGAGGTCCTCTCCTGATTGGTTTCTCGGAGCAGTCCTGGGTTGCGGCTGGGCGGCCCTCTCCTGGTGGGCCGGCGTCGTCTACTTCCTCCTTGTCCGGGGGTGTCGTCTTCTTCCAGCGGGTGGGGTTCTCTTCTCACCAGGGGAAGAGGCTTCTTCCTGGTGATCCCGCTGTAGAGACGGCGCCTTCCTCCTCGTGGCAGGCGGCGGTGACGTCAGTATGTGCCGACACTCGACTGCCTTCTCTGCCCTGTGGGGCGCACATCGTCTGTAGCTCGACTGACACGCTGGCAGGCCGGGCCTGGGTAGCAGCCTCCGAATGCCGGGGGCGTCCTTCTCCACTGCTGTATTGCCGTCCACCGTCCGGGGCGCGTTCCTGGGTTGTGCCCGGGTGATTGGCTCTTCCTGGTAGGCCGTGGTCTGTTTCCACTTCGAACACATCGCTTCTGGCGGGCTCGGGGCCTCGGTCTGCGTCCACCTGGCAGAGCCAAACCGCTCGGCCTGGGTCGCACAGTCGCGGCTCCGCGTGGCGGCGCGCACCACCTGGGTGGAGGCATCGTTGATCTCCGGCTGGGTGGCTTGGACTAGGTCGGTGTTAACCGCCCTGTGCCGTAGCCTCCTCGGCGTCTGGGTGATTGCATCCTTGGTCTCCGTCTCGGCCCTCCTCCTGAGGGCGCCGGCGTTTGTCCCTGGCACGCCGTCCCTCCCTGGTAGACGGATGTCCTAGAACAAAGCAGAGCGCTCCTTCTCCGCGTCACGCGTCCGCTTCTGGTCGTGATGCCTGATGATGAGACCTCCTGGTAGGAAGCTCTCCACGGACATGGTCGTCGAGATGATCCTGCCTCCGTGGCGAGGGCGCCGCATTCTGTCCAGGACTAGGCCCTGTTCAGAAGATACAGGGCGCTCCGGCCTGTAGTAGACAAGCAGCGCCTCGCACGGCGGGTCCGTGTAGCTCTTGGAGAAGAAAAAGCCGTTAGGGGGTCGCGCCCGTCCCTGTACGGCTCTGTCTCCACCTCGACCTCCGGCGCCTCCTGCTCCAGCTCCGGCTCGGGTGCTGGCGTCTCTGGCTCCGTGCTGCTCTCCGGCGCTGGTGGCACTCGGCTGAAGAAGTTTCGCACCATGCGTCCGAACTCCATTGCACATTCTTCGGGCGTCATCTTCTCCATCTGGCTGCCCAGGCCGTTGTCCGCCGTAGTCATCCTAAGGTAGATTTCCTGAAAGAGAAAGCGAGCACTGAAAAGTGCTACAAGAGAGCTCCCCCAACTACAACACACACACACAAATATTGTATAGCCACACAGATCCATGGAGTCTACGTTCGCTAATCGAATAAATGTATCATACAAAGAGTACACAACCACAGAGTAAACACTATGGGGGAACATTGACCCATCTACAAATTACGGTAAAATACGCCATTATAAATAAATGATGTTATTAATTTTTCACTTGTATTATCTAATTATACATTTGCAGTGTCCCTAACAGCTAGACGAGCAAGACAGTTCACTGGAAGAATCATTTAGGAATTCTGAAGAGTTCGAAGTTTTCATCTCCCGGAGACTAATTGGCCATGGTGGTTGGTACCAAAAAGTATTTGTTGGTACCAAATACGTTCAATATTAAAGTAGGCCTATATATATATTTGGCTCGACACACCAGTTCCTGACGTCAACACTTGAGCCTGCTCGAGCAGGCGATCGAGTGGGACATCCTTAAATTTCAGTTTGTTTCGTTAGTTTTGACGTTTATGTTGTTTTGATGATTTTGCGATGAGGACAAATTTATACCGTAGAACGCATAAGCGCAAGCATTTGTGGTTGTAAAAATATGGAAATATTAAAATGAATTGACTGTTTATGTGCATGATGGGTCCACATTGGACATAATACCGTAATCCTTTTAAAAATGAATTTCGATGAAGATGACGATTTTGCACTGGCATGTCAGTTGCAAGAACAGCTTAATGAAGAGGATATTCCATCCGAAGTGAGACGGCATGATTTTTTATAACAGTTAAAATTATACGTAATTATTTTATGCTGCATAGCGAGTTCCTAACCTTCTTCATGAAATGTTGTGTTGGGCTCCTTGAGTTCCTAACCTTGATGTAATGCTCTTGTCCCAATGAACCTACTGTTATGGTAACGCATGACTAACGAGCTAGAATAACATAGTAGGCGGAAGCGCTGCCTGGGTGAAGCTAATAGAACGAACGTCCGCCATGTTTCCTATGGTCCACAAGCAAGGGGCCGTTGCTCTTGAATGACGGATAGCGTAGAAAATACGCATTTCAAAATCACTGGGGCAGAATTAAAGACCGGTAGCCGAAAGCTTAAAGTATTAACAATCACAGATTGCGAATACTGCCACTTCATCGTGTTGCGGCACGAGGCCAACATCATGATCAGCTGATTGTAGGGTAGTTCGAAATCGTCGAACTGTGCCATACGAACAGGCCTCGAAACCGGACCAACAGCATTACCGTGCTTGGCTGTTGTGGTTAAGCGTAAATTACAATAAAAACCGTGGACATAAATATTTATGAGAGAAATCCTTGAAATGATAGGGACCTACAATAGGTTACAACCTCATTCTGATAATATTTTTTGTAAATATGGATGCCCCATGAGTACTGTATCTCTACAGTATAACTGTTTAACCTAATTATTTATCATAATGCAGGGGACATGCCATTTTTCCCATTACTATATCATACTGGGATTACTAGCTGAAAAGTAGATAACCTTGAAAGTCATCCGTTATGATGTGTAGCCTAATTTTAAATACCAATGCAACTGACATCTACAATAAGGGCTGCATAAATTTCACAAACAGCAGTAAAATACTGTATTTACCATGCTTGGTGTAAGTTTGACCAAAATAGGCTTACTTCAAACCAATGATCAAGCACAAGAAGAGAGTAACACACAGCCTTCACAACCACAATGGAAGAGGGCTGGAAGAGAGAACCTGAACATCAAACTTCAGTGATTTATGCACCACAATGGCATATGGCAACAAAAATGAACTTTCAAGGTCAAAAGATAAACAGGTACCGGTACCAAGAAATCATCACTTATCATAAGTGTGTAAAGAGAGAACATTATCAAGTACCATACATACTCAACAACTTGGTGATAACATAATAATAATAAATGCCGGACTGAGTGGCTCAGACGGCTGAGACGCTGGCCTTCTGACCCAAACTTGGCAGGTTGTATCTTGGCTCAGTCCGGTGGTATTTGAAGGTGCTCAGATAAGTCAGCCTCATGTTAGTAGATTTACTGGCACGTTAAGAACTCCTGCGAGACTAAATTCTGGCACCTCGAGGTCTCCGAAAACTGTAATCCGGAGGCCACACGCCATTATTATACCTCAGGTGACTTTTCCTGGTTATGTTTCCTTGGAGTGGGTGCTCCATTTTATTTGTTTGTAAATGTTAAGGAAAATGTAATAGGATTGGAACAGCATTTGTGAGTAATCGCGCCGTTGGCCATTTGTTTCAAACATGTACTTATCTTCGAAACTAGCTGGTGTACCCGTGGTTCGCTACGGGATTCTCAGGATGACTGTCTTTGTTGGTTTTCCAAACTGAAGTCAACATAGGTCATTACAAAAACGTCAATAGGAAAGTAGCGATCAAAAACAATGTTATCATATAAAATACTCGATCAAGTGAAGAACCGCACATTTTCTCACTTTTAACGAACAGTACTACGGTGCCGATGTAACAGTCCAAAGTTCCAGAACTGGTGTGACCAGGCCGCAGACAGCCGTGAACACTCCTCTGCCATTTATCTGTTAAATATGCACACTGCTCATTCCAATAAGTGCCCCAGAGTAGGGATTGAATACCTTGAATGCTATAATGAACCAGTGTGTGACATACCAGTAGTATCAGAAAATTTATGAACCAGAGGAATGGCATGCTAAAGAAGAAAGTTATCTAACTCCTCATCTACTTCCGCCAATATTCAGGCAGGCTATTACACTCGGTACAACCGGGCGAGTTGATCGTATGGTTAGGGGCGTGCAGCTGTAAGCTTGCATCTGGGAGATAGTGATTCAAACCCCACTGTCGGCAACCCTGCAGATGGTGTTCCGTGGCTTCCCATTTTCACACCAGGCAAATGCTGGGGCTGTACCTTAATTGCGGCCAAGGCCGTTTCGTTCACACTCCTAGTCCTTTCTTATCCCATTGTCGCCATAAGACTTATCTGGTCGGTGCGATGTAGGTAAAGCAAATTTTTGATGATGATGATGATGCTTGTAGGTTAAAGGGGCCTAACATCGAGGTCATTGGCCCAAGCAAATTTTTAAGAACATATTCGGTATGCAGCAGTAATCTTATCTATCGTAGATGAGTGGCAACAGAAGAAACAAAGCAAATCATAACAAACAATGGTCAATGTAATGTTATTGTTGATCAATTTTATAAGCTATATTGTAGGCCTTCTCATTTAGTTTTCTTTTGACTGTGTGATATTAGGGCATATTATAAAATTATTTACAGCGTAGAATGTAGTTCTTTTTTCTCCGACTTTACATACCGGTTTTTATTAAATTCTGTGTACCCATTTTCTCGTGACTTGGCGCTGATGCAGACTTGGTAACGAAATTCCACATTCATGAATATCTCTGGGATCATAGCTGGTATGGTAAAATGTATAAGATAAATGATCAGAAATTTAAAATAACCTTACTCCTTGTGGGTGGGGTTAACTTCCAATAAGTAACCAGGGGAACCTGACCCCTACAGAGCGCGTCCCCAGGTGGCGGATAGGGGGCCCCTACAGTATGTAGGGCTGGTTGAAATAACCAATACAAGCCGAGGACCAACAGGTAGCCCAATTCCTGGGGGTTTTAAAATACTGGGACACCCTCTCTCCAGGGGTCATAAATATGGAGGGCCCTTGCCCTGGGTTAAGGGTGAAGACCTCAACGGCATCTACGGTGGAGAAAATGGACTTCGGTACGGTGGAGATGGCGGAAGAGGCAACCCATCCTTCTGGGGTGTACAGATGGAACCTACTGCCTTGTAGGACGAGGAAGGCATCCTCAAAGGCTAAGGGAGTAAACCCTGAAAGAAAATCCTCTTATGCATTAGGCCTAACAAGTCAGCAGGAGAGTATTGAGTACAGTCGCTTTCAATAAGAAAAAGAGCCTCGGAAAGGATATTATAGACCGGACTGACACGTCCTCTCAGACAATTGTAAAGTATGATGACTGTAAGGCTGATGATATACAAAGTTCTGGAAGGAAACCCCAAATAAAAAAGAGACCCAAATACCGAATTGGAACTATGAACATTCTATCATTAACTGGAAAGTTAGAAGAACTCCTAGACATGATGGATAGAAGAAAAATATCAATATTGGGATTAAGTGAGACCAAATGGAAAGGGATTGGAAGTAAGACACTTCATGGAGGTTATAAATTATACTGGAGTGGACAGGATAAGGTAGTGAAAAATGGTGTTGGATTCTTAATTGACGAAGGGACTGATGCTACAGCTGTTATCTGCAAAAGTGATAGAATCATTAAAATGTTCATGAAACTGGAGAACACTAAGTACACCATCATACAAGTGTATGGCCCACAGACAGGCTGCAGTGAGGAAGACAAAGATAAATTTTGGCAAGACCTGGAAGAAACAGTTAATGAGGAAAATATTATTATTGGAGATCTAAATGCGCAAGTTGGGGTAGACAGACTTGGGTACGAGAACATCATTGGTCCACATGGATTTGGACAAAGGAACCCAGAAGGAGAACAACTATTAGATCTGTGCAGAAGAAATGATCTTATAATCAAAAATACATACATACATACATACATTATCATTATAGACTGTTATGCCTTTCAGCGTTCAGTCTGCAAGCCTCTGAGAATTTACTAAACGTCGCCACAATCCTCGATTTGCAACTAGTGTTGTGGCCTCATTTAGTTCTATACCTCTTATCTTTAAATCGTTAGAAACAGAGTCTAACCATCGTCGTCTTGGTCTCCCTCTACTTCTCTTACCCTCCATAACAGAGTCCATTATTCTCCTAGGTAACCTATCCTCCTCCATTCGCCTCACATGACCCCACCACCGAAGCCGGTTTATGCGTACAGCTTCATCCATCGAGTTCATTCCTAAATTAGCCTTTATCTCCTCATTCCGAGTTCCCTCCTGCCATTGTTCCCACCTGTTTGTACCAGCAATCATTCTTGCTACTTTCATGTCTGTTACTTCTAACTTATGAATAAGATATCCTGAGTCCACCCAGCTTTCGCTCCCATAAAGCAAAGTTGGTCTGAAAACAGACCGATGTAAAGATAGTTTTGTCTGGGAGCTGACTTCCTTCTTACAGAATACTGCTGATCGCAACTGCGAGCTCACTGTATTAGCTTTACTACACCTTGATTCAATCTCACTTACTATATTACCATCCTGGGAAAACACACAACCTAAATACTTGAAATTATCGACCTGTTCTAGCTTTGTATCACCAATCTGACATTCAATTCTGTTGGATTTCTTACCTACTGACATCAATTTAGTCTTCGAGAGGCTAATTTTCATACCATACTCATTGCACCTATTTTCAAGTTCCAAGATGTTAGACTGCAGGCTTTCGGCACAGTCTGCCATTAAGACCAAGTCATCAGCATAGGCCAGGCTGCTTACTACATTTCCACCTAACTGAATCCCTCCCTGCCATTTTATATCTTTCAGCATATGATCCATGTAAACTACAAACAGCAAAGGTGAAAGATTACAGCCTTGTCTAACTCCTGTAAGTACCCTGAACCAAGAACTCATTCTACCATCAATTCTCACTGAAGCCCAATTGTCAACATAAATGCCTTTGATTGATTTTAATAATCTACCTTTAATTCCATAGTCCCCCAGTATAGCGAACATCTTTTCCCTCGGTACCCTGTCATATGCTTTCTCTAGATCTACGAAACATAAACACAACTGCCTATTCCTCTCGTAGCATTTTTCAATTACCTGGCGCATACTGAAAATCTGATCCTGACAGCCTCTCTGTGGTCTGAAACCACACTGGTTTTCATCCAACTTCCTCTCAACGACTGATCGCACCCTCCCTTCCAAGATGCCTGTGAATACTTTGCCTGGTATACTAATCAATGAGATACCTCGATAGTTGTTGCAATCCTTCCTGTTCCCTTGCTTATAGATAGGTGCAATTACTGCTTTTGTCCAATCTGAAGGTACCTTACCAACACTCCACGCTAATTCGACTACTCTATGAAGCCATTTCATCCCTGCCTTCCCACTATACTTCACCATTTCAGGTCTAATTTCATCTATTCCTGCTGCCTTATGACAATGGAGTTTATTTACTATCCTTTCCACTTCCTCAAGCATAATTTCACCAACATCATTTTCCTCCTCCCCATGAGCTTGACTGTTTGCAACACCACCATGATGATTTCCTTTTACATTGAGAAGATGTTCAAAATATTCCCTCCACCTCTCCAGTGATTCCCTGGGATCTGTTATGAGTTCACCTGAATTACTCAAAACACTGTTCATTTCCTTTTTCCCTCCCTTCCTAAGATTCTTTATTACTGTCCAGAAAGGTTTCCCTGCTGCTTGACCTAGCCTTTCCAGGTTATTGCCAAAATCTTCCCACGACTTCTTTTTGGATTCAACAACTATTTGTTTCGCTCTGTTTCTTTCATCTACGTACAAATCCCTGTCTGCCTCAGCCCTTGTTTGGAGCCATTTCTGATAAGCCTTCTTTTTACGTTTACAGGCTGCTCTCACTTCATCATTCCACCAAGATGTTCGCCTTTTCCCATCTTTACACACAGTTGTTCCTAGGCATTCCCTTGCTGTTTCTACTATAGCATCCCTGTATGCCACCCATTCACTTTCTATATCCTGAACCTGCTTACTGTCCACTGTTCGAAACTTCTCACTAATCATATCCATGTATTTCTGTCTAATTTCCTCATCCTGGAGATTTTCTACCCTTATTCGTTTGCAGACAGATTTCACTTTCTCTACCCTAGGCCTAGAGATACTTAGTTCACTACAGATCAGATAATGGTCTGTATCAACGAAAAATCCCCGAAAAACTCGTACATTCCTAAAAGATTTCCTGAATTCAAAGTCTGTTAAGATATAGTCTATTATGGATCTGGTACCCCTAGCCTCCCATGTGTAGCGGTGAATAGCCTTATGCTTGAAGAATGTATTTGTAACAGCTAAACCCATACTAGCACAGAAGTCCAGCAAACGCTTCCCATTCCCATTAGCTTCCATATCTTCCCCACATTTACCAATCACCCTTTCGTATCCTTCAGTTCTATTGCCAACTCTCGCATTGAAATCGCCCATTAGCACTGTTCTATCCTTGCTGTTGACCCTGACCACGATGTCACTCAATGCTTCATAAAACTTGTCAACTTCATCCTCATCTGCACCCTCACATGGTGAATACACGGACACAATTCTTGTCCTAATTCCTCCCACTGACAAATCTACCCACATCATTCGCTCACTTACGTGCCTAACAGAAACTATGTTGCGTGCAATGGTATTCCTGATAAAGAGCCCTACCCCAGCCTCTGCCCTTCCCTTTCTAACACCCGTCAAGTACACTTTATAATCTCCTATCTCTTCCTCCTTATCTCCCCTTACCCGAATATCACTTACTCCTAGCACATCCAGATGCATCCTCTTTGCTGACTCAGCAAGTTCTACCTTCTTTCTTCCATAAGCCCCATTAATATTGATAGCTCCCCATTGAATTCCATTTCGTTCGCCAAGTTGTTTCCAAGGAGTCCCTCGCCTGTCAAATGGGAGTGGGACTCCATTACTCCCATAGGTCCGAGGCTTGCTTAAAGTGTTCTGAGCTCGGTAAATTCATGAAGCAGGATGCTGCCCTACTTGCACATAGTCCAAGTGAGGATCTCTCCTCTAACGGGTTATGGACCACCGGTGAATTGTGTAGTCCTGGCCGCCTGAGCACAAGGAGGGCCACGACTCAGAATATGTCCGAGATGCCCACTCCCATTCCATAGCAACTGGTATCCCGACTCTCAGGACCACTTACTAGGCCACTCAGCCGTTGCCCATGGTTCACGAACTAGGACGTGACTACAGTAACCCACAAACATGAACCATATCAAATACATTCTTCAAAAAAAATAGACAGTCACAGAATGACAAAGTACAGTTGGGATGGCCAGTATAGAACATTGATTGACTACATAATCACAAATAAAGATGGTGGCAGGTACACCACAGATGTAAAGGTCATCCCTAGTGAAAGCATGGACAGTGACCACAGATTGTTGGTAGTAGACTTCAGACATAAGACAAATGAAACGCAGAAACTTATTACGAAAAAACCAAGGGTTAAAACTTGGAAGTTGCAAGAAATCCAAATAAAGGAAGAATACAAACTAAGGATTCAACAGAGTTTGCCGAAGTGTGAAGTAACCAGCGTTAATGAAGAGTGCCTTCAAAGACACCTTTGTGGGAGAAGCTAAAAACCTATGTGGAGTTACAAGTTCTATCAAAAGAAAAAAGGAGACACCATGGTGGAATGATAGAGTGAAAACAGCGGTGAAAGAAAGAAACCAAATAAAGAAGGCACTGGACAAGGAAAAACTAAAACAGGGACAAGAACAAACTGAACAAGAAATACAAAGACTTCAAGGAGTATACAGGAACAAGAAACTTGCTGTAAAGAACAATTTAAGGGAAGAAAAAGAGAAGAAATGGAATGAGTTTGCAGACAAACTGGAAGAGGACAGTAGAGGAAATATGAAATTGCTATACAGAGTAGTGAAAAACAATCGAAGGGATCAAGAGACCATAAAAGCAATAGAACATGATGATGGAACTCTGGCACAAGAAGAGGGAGAAATTAAACAAGAACTCAAGATCTATTTCGAAAAGCTTCTGAATGGAGGTACAGAAAAGATAACAACGGATAGAAGAGAGCCAAGTCGAGGAACCATAATTGAACCACCAATTACATGGCTTGAGGTTGAAAATGCGCTCAAGAGCTTGAAGAAAGGAAAGGCAGTGGGCATAGATGAACTAAGTGCAGATATTCTGAAAGCAGCGGGAATTCCAGGAATCCAATGGCCCTACAGACTGCTCAACAAGATATGGGAGGAAAATACTATCCCTGAGGACTGGAAGATGGGCATCATTGTACCTCTGTTCAAGAAAGGAAGCTGACAAAAATCTAGTAATTACCGTGGTATCACACTACTGTCTTATGTCCTGAAAATATTGGAAAAAATAATAGAGACCAGAATCAGAGATATTATTGAACCAATTTTGGAAGAAGAACAGTATGGTTTCAGACCAGGAAGGTCAACTACACACCTTATATTTGCAATTAGGATGCTAATGGAAAAATACTGGGAGAAGAACAAGCCTTTATTTCTAATATTTTTGGACATTGAGAAAGTATACGATAGTGTATCAAGGGAAAGAATTTGGCAATGCATGAAAGAACTTCAAGTGCCAGACAGCCTCATAGACAAAGTGAAAATGTTGTGTAGTGGGAACAGAAGCTGTATTCAAGTAGGATGTGGTTTGTCGGACTGGTTTGAGACAAAGAGAGGAGTGCAGCAGGGCAGCTCATTGTCACTACTTCTATTTATTATTGTAATGGATGTAGTAATGAAATCTATTAAAAGGAAAGAACATGGAGATATCAAAGCCTTCACATTTGCAGATGTTTCTGCGATCTGGAGTGACTCAGAAGAGGAATTGGGAGAGAGAATACAAAGCTGGAATGAGGAGTTTAAGAAATATGGTTTAAACATCAGCAAGACCAAGACGGTGGTGATGAAAGTGTATGGGGAAGGAGCGGAATCAATAGTCATGTTAAATGAAGCTCAACTGGACAGCGTTCCAGTTTTCAAATACTTGGGTAGCATTATATCAAATGACAACCTAGCAAAACATGAGGTGAACAATCGAATCAATAAGGCAACACAATTTTACTACCAGGTAAGACACCTGCTGTGGGATGAGCAAATAACCATGAAGATTGTTGGTTACAAGGATAATGTCGAGATAGAGGAGGAGACTAAGGCCAAAGAAGTAATAAAATTTACATATGATAACAATGACATTTACAATAAGATACAAAAGTTGAAAACTAGAAAAGCGGCTGGAATTGATCAGATTTCTGGGGATATACTAAAGACAATGGGTTGGGATATAGTACCATATCTGAAGTACTTATTTGATTATTGTTTGGTTGGAGAAGCTATACCAGATGAATGGAGAGTTGCTATAGTAGCCCCTGTGTATAAAGGAAAGGGTGATAGACATAAAGCTGAAAATTACAGGCCAGTAAGTTTGACATGCATTGTATGTAAGGTTTGGGAAGGCATTCTTTCTGATTATATTAGACATGTTTGTGAAATTAATAACTGGTTCGATAGAAGGCAATTCGGTTTTAGGAAAGGTTATTTCACTGAAGCTCAACTTGTAGGATTCCAGCAAGATATAGCAGATATCTTGGATTCTGGAGGTCAAATGGACTGTATCGCGATTGACCTGTCTAAAGCATTTGATAGGGTGGATCATGGGAGACTACTGGCAAAAATGGGTGCAATTGGACTAGACAAAAAAGTGACTGAATGGGTTGCTATATTTCTAGAAAATAGATCTCAGAGAATTAGAGTAGGTGAAGCTTTATCTGACCCTATAATAATTAAGAGGGGAATTCCTCAAGGCAGTATTATCGGACCTTTATGTTTTCTAATATATATAAATGATATGAGTATAGGAGTGGAATCGGAGGTAAGGCTTTTTGCGGATGATGTTATTCTCTATAGAGTGATAAATAAGTTACAAGATTGTGAGCAACTGCAACGTTTTAATTACTGCGTTGATGGGGTGAAAGTTCCTTTTGGGGATCATTGTAAGTATCTAGGTGTTAATATAAGGAAAGATCTTCATTGGGGTAATCACATAAACGGGATTGTAAATAAAGGGTACAGATCTCTGCACATGGTTATGAGGGTGTTTAGGGGTTGTAGTAAGGATGTAAAGGAGAGTGCATATAAGTCTCTGGTAAGACCCCAACTAGAGTATGGTTCCAGTGTATGGGACCCTCACCAGGATTACCTGATTCAAGAACTGGAAAAAATCCAAGGAAAAGCAGCTCGATTTGTTCTGGGTGATTTCCGACAAAAGAGTAGTGTTACAAAAATGTTGCAATGTTTGGGTTGGGAAGAATTGAGAGAAAGAAGAAGAGCTGCTCGACTAAGTGGTATGTTCCGAGCTGTCAGCGGAGAGATGGCGTGGATTGACATTAATAGACGAATAAGTTTGAATGGCGTTTATAAAAGTAGGAAAGATCACAATATGAAGATAAGGTTGGAATTCAAGAGGACAAACTGGGGCAAATATTCATTTATAGGAAGGGGAGTTAGGGATTGGAATAACTTACCGAGGGAGATGTTCAATAAATTTCCAATTTCTTTGAAATCATTTAGGAAAAGGCTAGGAAAGCAACAGATAGGGAATCTGCCACCTGGGTGACTGCCCTAAATGCAGATCAGTATTGGATTGATTGATTGATTGATTGATTGATTGATTGATTGATTGATTGATTGATTGATTGATTGATTGATTGATTGATTGATTGATTGATTGATTGATTGAACAAAAATGACATTGTACAAGTCCTATTATACACCAATTCTTGCATACAGTCTCGAAACCACAACACTGACCAATAGAGATAATTCTAAACTTCAGCCAGCTGAAATGAAATTCCTTTGCACTGTGATCCAGAAAACCAAGAAAGACAAGATTAGAAATGAGAAAATTAGAGAAGAAGTAGGAATAGATGATTCTCTCCTCATTAAGATTCAGATATCAAGACTGAAGTGGTTTGGTCACATGAAGAGGATGCCAGTAAACAGAACTGCAAGGAAGGAATTTGACAGAAAGGTAGAAGGAAGACGACCCGTGGGAAGGCAACGAAGGAAATGGATAGATTTAGTTAAGAGCGATGTACTGCTGAGAGGTCATGATTGGGACAAGTTGGTGGAGGAAGAATGGTACAAGGACAGGATGAGATGGAGGAGGCTCATATACCACACCTGGGAAACTGGAGATGGTTTAGGATGGTGATGATGATGATAACTTTAGTTATGTAGCATTTATGGATACGACCGCTAATAACAAATATTTGAGAAATATTTTTTCCTTCCCCTAAACTACCATTTCACTCAGCGTGAATAAAATTATTTATGGCCTAGATTGTAGAGACTTATTTCCTGACTTTGCATACCGATTTTCATTAAGATAAATTTTAGCCATTTTCTCGTGATGCATGTACAGACGGACAGACAGACAGACAGAAATTATGGGAAATTAGGGAAAATTAAAAAGTGCATTTCCTTGTTACTGTGGACATGACGGATACAGAAATACCATTCTTTTTTAAATTCTGAGCAATGTGCAGACAAAACTCTTATTTTATATATAGATAGGCTATATATATATATATATATATACAGAGCATGAGACTGTATTGAGTAGGATGCCATTATTTATTTCCGTCCTCATAACGCATTGTTGCGCTAATACCAATATAAATGGTCCGTTATTGGACATTATAAATTTTCCAGCTAACTCATTCCTGGTTGCCAGCGTTTCACCCCCGTGTGCTAGGCTGGGCTCTTCAGTTGGTACCTAGCACACCTACCAAGACGCTGGCTAGTGCATACCGTGGAGGCCACTGCGTAGGCTAATTGTAGCCACCGGCAGTGCCAATGCACTATGAGAGACCCTGTCTTACTCCTAAAAATTGATGCCTGCCTGGTGCTAATTCCTTGTTCTTAAAAGGAAATATGAAATACAATCCAAAAATAATAAGTCCTTTCGCTGTGTAACCACTTAAAATACGACATATCCTTTGTTTTATTACTCCGATTAGTACAGCCGTACGCTGAGCATACGGCCGGCAATCTTTTCACTTCTTAAAACTTACAAAATGAATTTGCCATGCAGAGTCTCCCTTTCACCTCAACTTATGTTCTCGCACCAACTCGCTTTGTTTTGACAACCGTTAACATGGCTGCCCTTTATCAACTTGCTTTCGCAGGGAGCGCTGATGTCAGGCATACAGTTCCTCTGTGTTATACTAGCTCGTTGGGCATGACTGTTAGGCCGACAGCAATGGTTTGCTTGTTATTGCACTGTACGAACACAGTTTTATAATAATAGAGCAAGTCAGACAAATCATTAATATCAGCATAACATAAAAGGCCGTTGGATGTTACTGGTTTATTGCATCACAACTGACTGTTGACTAATTATTATTATTATTATTATTATTATTAGAAAAGTGCACGAATGTGCATTACATAGATTATTGACCATATTAGTCTTTGCTATAACCACACAGAGATTTGTCATTGTTTTTACATCTTGTGATGTGATATATATCACAGAACTAATCACACAACGAGCATTCACAGTTTTCATTGGGATCATGATAAGACATATTTTATGGTGGTACCCGTGCACTGCTAGTTATATTATCACATATCTTAGCTTCTGGTTGGCGTTTGTCCAATTTCGATCCAACATAGCATCTGTACTGTAGAACTCTAGCGGAATTTCTTCTCTCTTCTTCCGTCTCTCCGCTAGGTGTGCTTCTACATTCTTTGTGGATGGTAATGGTAGTTTTATCCTCCGTCCTTCAATAAGGAAGGGTTCTCATGCTAGTTCGTATGTTAGGTGGGAACGCATGTATTTTGAGATTCCCATTATGGTTTTTAGGAATTTTGCTTTAACTCCTTCAGTGGTGGCCAGTTCTTTCTTTGTTAGTCTTTCCCATATCAAATGGATTCCATAGGTGAGTATTGGTAGGATCTTTGTGTCGAATAGGCTCATAGCTGTTTTTAATGATAACTGCTGTAAATTGTTGATGTCGTACATGGCTTTCATGGCTGCAATTGCTTTGTCTTTTATGTGTAGTCTGAACGTCCCAGTAGTCTGTAAGGTTATTCCCAGGTATTTGAATGAATTTACTATTTCCACTTTTCTGTCTTCGTATTCTACATTGTTGTTTGCTGCATTTTGTCCACCTTTCCGAAAAACCATGTGTTGAGTTTTTGTCCAGTTTATTTTCAGAGTGTTATTTCTTACCCATTCAGCCAACGCTGAGAAGGCTCTTCCTTCTTTGTTGACCTTAGGACCATGTCATCTGCATATTTGTAGATCACTGCATCCTTCGCTCTTTTGCTGATTGCTGTTGTTACATCCGCTTTGGCAATATTGAATAATATGGGGCTGAGGGGGTCTCCTTGCAACACTCTATTATTTTTGGTGATTTCTGTAACATCTCCATTGGGTAAGGTTACCTTTGTTTTGCAGGTCACATCATCTATGGAGATCTGGTCGTATGCCAGAATATTTCGTATCATAATTGTAAGGGGGTTTTGATTTCCGATCATAATTTGGAGTTTTGACATTAGTTCTTCCCCAACTATTATGTTAAAGGCTTTTTGTATAGTCTATGAAGGCTGCATAAAATTTACCGTTGTAAAACCGCTGTGCTTCTTCTAAAATTGAGTAAGTTTTGAATTGCATGCAAGATTCCTCTTCCTCTTCTAAATCCAAATTGTTCCTCTGGCATTTTGGACTCTTCTTCTTCAACTATCCTGTTGGTTAGAATTCTTGTTAACAGCTTGAAGATATTGCTTTCCAGAGCGATTCCTCTGTATGAGTTTGGGTCGTTGAGTAATTTTGTAGAGATAGATAATTAGATTCCAGTAAATAATTTTTATACCTGAAAGGAAAGAGGTCACATAGTCCTAATCTATATGCGTATGAAACCAAGGGGAAAATTAACAGTACATACTGAATATGTACAATAGAATTCTGTGGTACTCAAATTTAGTCTATATTTTGAGTTGTCAACAGACTTTGAATAAACAGCAGACTACTAGACAGGGATGTTTTAAAGGCTAGAGATTTTTGTGTGAAGGAGTCTGCAATATTCATGTTGAAATTTAAATACTTGTCTTTGAAGTATTTATTGCATTGAATAAGGTAATTGCAAGCAATCTGTTTCTTAATTTCATCAAGAAAATAATTTGAATATCGATTATACATATAAATCTTGATAATTCTTTGTGTGTGTGTGTGTGTGTGTGTGTGTGTGTGTGTGTGTGTGTGTGTGTGTGTGTGTGTGTGTGTGTGTGTGTGTGTGTGTGTGTGTGTGTGTGTGTGTGTGGTAACCATGTACAATTGAACAGTTTTAGAAGACTGAGAAATATTTGAATGATACTGTACTTAGCACACACACAAAACGTTAATTTCTTTTATAAAAGTTTGATTTTTCCTTATATTGTACAGCTCCTGCTTCATTTTTCTCTTTTGTATCGATTTCTATACTGGAACTTAATTTGTTCATTTTACTTCCCAGTACAAAAGAATGTACAGTACTGATGAGTGGAAGACATTCAGCCAGCTCTGATGGGGATGGATACATACATTCAGTCTGCAAACCAGTCTGTGGAGTAGAATATAGGTTTTATTTATCAGTGAACATGAATACATGTAGTAGATTTCATCATATCTGAAAAGTTAATACAGAAGCAGTGCAACTCTGGATTCAAGACATCCAGCGGTAATTGTCAGTTTTCCTTTGTAACGTTACACGGGTGTATGTGGACTGTGAGGTAGTGTGAATTTGATCCCACAAATGCTGCAGATGTATCGTGCGTTGTTCTGGTTAGCGAGGGAGCCGACAATAGTTGAGAGCGAGGCCTCAGGTGAGTGCGGGCTTCAAGCTGCTTCTGTCCTCATTCCTCCTTCCAAACAACCTATGGCTCTTGCAGGGAGTATTGCCACTTGTTGGCAGCCCTGGTAGAGCTCTGTGCTATAGGATGCCTGGGTGGAGAAGTTGGGGCAGTGCATGATGTCAGCATTGTTACAACACAACCATAATTTTCCATTTATGATACTTCTCTACGTTCCTGTCTCCTTTCACAATTCTTCTGTAATCCTGTTCCATTCCACTTTCATTCTTTTTATATTGGCCTGGATCAAGTCTATCCACTTTCCTCTAGGTCTCCGTCTTGCTCTCTTTCGTCAAACTTAGTCTCGTTCCCTCCATTGTCTGTACGTGTCGAGACCATCTTAATTTATTCTTCTCAGTTCTGTCACTCAACTTTTCTACTTCAGTTCATCCTGATGTCTTCATTTCTCACTCTCTTTTGTCTTTGTCAGGTTGAGAAGGAATGCAAGGAAATGTGGGAAGTGTAGAATAAGGAGGAGGCCAGAGAAACAAAAGAAATTGACAAAGATAAAGGTGGCTACAGGTATTAAAAAACTAGAAACCCAGGACAAACACAAAAGAAGGAAAGGACCCAATGTCAATGCTTCTGAAATAGGTGAAAGATTAGCCTTAAGATTAAGTAATGGAAAGGAACAAACAAGTACAAACCAAATAAAATCTAGAAATGTATAGAAAGATGTTCCTTTCTTAAGTTTTCTAGCAGGTCAGGGGCTGAGAATAGATGAGGAGAGAGTCGGAGATTGTTCTTGTCTTTTATGGTTTTTGTTTCCCTCACCGACCTGTAATTGTGTTTGTCCTATTATGTTTTCCTTTTGATGATCCTATCTTCCTATATATTACTGATTTCCAAGACTGCAGTGATATCGGTAAGAAAGAAACCTTATAGGATTGAATGTCAGATTAGGAATACAAAACTAGAACAGGTGAATCATTTTAATTATTTAGAATGTGTATTCATCAGATGAAATACAAATTTGTAATTTTATTATTTTGAGAGTACAATATTAATATATCAAAGTATTAATATAAGGAACTATTGCAAACAACAAGGCAAGCAGATATGGTAGAATCCTAGCAGAATTGTTAAAAATCTTAGGTTATCATGCGAGTTGGTCGTGCAGTTAGGGGTGCGCGGCTGTGAGCTTGCATCTGGGAGATATTGGGTTCGATTCTCACTGTCGGCAGCCCTGAAGATGGTTTTCCAAGGTTTCCTATTTGCACACCAGTCAAATGCTGGGGCTGTACCTTAATTAACGTCATGGCTGCTTCAATCCAACTGCTAGGCCTTTCCTATCCCATCGTCGCCAAAAGATCTATCTGTGTCGGTGGGACGTAAAGCCACTAGCAAAAAAAATCTTAGGAGAGGATGCTGTGGAAGTAGTTTCATTCAATATATCAGCAGATATGGAAAACCCAGCAGTGGCCAATAGTTTCAGTTTACATATAAGATCTAGAGCAGTGGCGGCCACTAGAGCTATGAATGAAATCAGAAACGTCACACAACTATCGATTAGCACAGCTATGGACCTGTTTAGGTTAAAGATACTACCTGTTCTGATGTATGGCCTAGAATTAGTGGGAGAATACCTCACGTACAAACAGCTGGAAGAATTGGAGCGAGTAAAGCCTAGATACCTGAAGAGAATTTTAGGAGTCCCGCAGAATGCAAGATCAAGGCTAGTGTATGAGCTTACCAGGGAGACCTTCCTAATAGAGAATCTGAGATGCGAGCTCATACTTCCAGCTAGTACCAGCTTCAAACAGTTTATACAAGATCTGCATGAGAAGAAAAACAACATACCGGAGGACTTCTATGCAACATCTGCTATGCAAGGCAGGACCTGGATGGAAGCTAATCATGATATGCGACATGTGACGACGAGGTTGGCGATCCATTTCACGAACCAAATAACGATTTTGTATGTGAGTTGTGCTTGGAATTCTGTGATAGATACCATATTGTAAAATGCAGGAATAGACAGAAATCCATCGTAGCTTATAGCAAAGAAAAGTAATGTGTATGTAATGTAAATGTAATGTAATGGTATTCTGCACGGCATGTGCGCGTTTCCAATAATAATAAAAAGCCTTTGATTCAGTACCAAGATCTGCTATGTGGAAAGTATTGAGACATTTTGGATGTCCTGAATGTTCATGATGGCATGTCTGGACAGGTTTAATGGTAACGCAGTATCAGATTTGTTCCCAATCACTTGTGGATTGAAACAAGGCTGTGTGATTGTTCCTACACTCTTTGCACTGTACATGGCTGCCATGCTGCATGAATCATCTGCAAACAACTTAGGCATGGAGATTAAATTTCCTTTTGATGAAGGCCTTTTCAATCTGGCAAGACTTCGGTCACAAAGACGTACTCTGGTTACCTGGGTGACAGAACTGCAGTATGCCGATGACACTGCATCTCCTGCTCTTTTAACACCTGCAGAACTATAACAGTCAATCAACTGCTTTAAACCTGCATGTGATCGCTTTAGTATTGCCATTAATGAAAAAAAAAAAAAACAACAACAAAGGTACTTGCACAACCTGCCCCAGGATTAACACTTCCTGAGTTCAGTATTTCCATCTTAAACACAACACTAGAATAGGTTGATCACTTTTCATATCTTGGAAGCATCTTGTCTAAACGGTGTACCTGTGAACAAGACGTTGATAAAAGAATTGGGGCTGCTCATGCAGCATTCGAACGGTTAATGCACAGAGTCTTCACGAATAATGACCTAACTCATGGTGTACAAAGCTGTTGTCATTTCCATGCTGCTGTATGGCTGTGAAACTTGGACACTATCGCCGTGATATCAAAAAACTTGAGCGCTTCCACCAACAGAAAATGAGATTCATCTTGAATATTAAGTGGGAGGACTATGTGACCAACACGGCAGTTCTCGACAAAGCGCAGCTAAATGGCATTGGGGCAATAATCATCGCTCATCAGCTGAGATGGTTAGGCCATGTTCACCGCATGGGTGATACCAGGCTTCCCCGCCAAATTCTTTATGGTGAACTTTGCTCTGGCAGTAGACCTCATGGACCCCTCTTAAGCGTTTTAAGGGCCAGCTGAAACACATCATGAAGACAACTGGTATAGATATACAGACATGGGAAGAATGTGCTGTGGACCGCTCACTGTGGCGGAACACTACATCCACCGCTGTCAACTTGTTTGAAAGAGAACGCCACAGACATCAAGAGGGCTAGCAACAAGCAAGGAAACTCCATCAATTACAACCCCGCCCTCGTCCATTTATTCAGTGTGATTTGTGTGGGCGTTTTATACCAGGATTGATCTGTTTAGTCATTGTAAACACATCCATAAACTGAGTTGAACTGGTCAATATATACAGGAAGAAGTTATATATACTCGGATGGAGTTACAGCCAATAACAATAGCATATTATGAGGAATGCCAAGTTAGATGAGGAAGAGCTAAGTGTCTCCTACTGAAGGCGGAAGGAAAAAATACAAAGTCTGGACTAATGTTGAATGTCAAGAAAACTAAAGTCATGATAACTAAACCTATCACTTCCTGGCATATAGAGAAAGAAACAATGGCCAGGTAGTTCCTTCTTTCATCAACAGACCTCTGCTGATAGTGACTGGAGTCATGTTCTTTGGTAGAAAGGCAGTGGCCAATCTCAACTGTGTTTTCAAGAGTGGAGACATTACTTCAAGAACAATGATCCATATAGTAGAGTCTTTGTCTTCCCAGTAGAGATGTACGGGAGCGAGACTTGGACAATAAGAAGGGCCGAACATAAGAGAATAGATGCGTTTGAACTATGGTGTTGGAGTTCGGTGGACTGCAAAGAGGTATTCATAAGTCCATATTACAGGAAATCGATCCAGGCTACTCATCACAAGAGCAAATATTGAAGTAAGATCTGAGGAACTTTGTCATGTAATGAGGAGACAAAAACCTTAATACTGGGGAAGACTGATGGTAAAACAAGAGGGCAGCAATGGACGAGATGGAGTGATAGCATCAAGGAAGTCCTGCAAAGTCTTCAGGAAATAGTACACTTTAGTCTTGTGGAGAGTCAGAATAGACTAAACGACTAACACACAATATATCAGAGAAATAGATCTGAATTTCTGTACTCACCAAGTGTATTTTTTATCATCAAACTAAATAATGGTAGAGATTATTTGATATAATGTTCAAAAATATTTTTTAAATGTTTCAATTCAAGCACATTCTCTTGGCTTGGTACATAAATTGTAAAGAAATTTGTAGTTGTGACATTCCGTTGTCAGACTGTCTGTAGATATACAGTATAAGAAAAGGAGACCATTTTTACTACGGCGTCAGTGGTTTGGCTTAGAAACATGCCCAGTGTTTTGCTATCTGCTATTTTGCCAGACTGTCTGCAGAATTATAAGGAAGGAAGGTTGCTTTTATTATGGGGTTGGTGGTCTGACTTAGAAACACACCCAGTTTCTTGCTATCTGCTATTTAGAAGCTTATGAATGAAATGTGTTCCATGCAACCAATTAAAATTGTGCTACTTGTGATAAATTGACAATATCAGTTAAAAATGGCTGTAAACAAAGTATCAAGCTCATGTACAGCAGTATTGTTCAATATCAGTACCTCTTGAGTAAGTTATCAAGGTATCAAAAGTACTGAGAACCCATTTGTGTTAAAAAAGAATGTGTTGTTTTATTGTTAATACATATTGTTAATTTCCTATTTCAGTCATTGATTTTGGAAATTCCCAGACCAACACCTGTGAGAAACAAGCAAGTGTCATGGGATATTGAAAATAAGAACATCCCTGAAAAACCTGAGTCTATTGTGGATCCATCATGGGAGTATATAGACCCTACTCCAGACATCCATGGAATGTTTATTCAGTTCAATAAACGCTTCTTCTGGAAAACTTTGGATGCAGTTGAACTGAAGTGGAGCACCAGGATAACAAAGTAAGAAATTATAAGAACATGGTTATTGTATTGGAAATGTACTGTTGTGTAATTAATAGTGCAGGGAAAATGAAATACACTATCTGATCAAAAATGTCCAGATATCCCTAAAATCTAATGTCACTGTGATCACCGTGGCCAAGGTCTCAGTGTTGCGTAGTGCTACCAGATACTTGCAGAATGGGTGGAACAAGGGAGCTTAGTGACTTCAGACATGGAATACTATATAATCTCAAATACTGCCCACTCCTGAATAAGACTTGCACCCTGTATTTTAAGGACAAAATTAAGAAAAAAGTTTCACTAAAATTTATTTACAATATTTGTTGCAGAACAAAATGTAATTTCACTATGTATGTTTCAGCAATTTAAAATAGTTTCAGACAGTTTTGAAGTGTTCTTAAAATAATACCCAACAAATTATTTAAAACACACAGAAAAAGTTAAGTCACAGAACGATAGTCAATACTTCATTCATCATCAGAAGTAGCAACTTCGGAGCTTTCACTATCAATTTCCTACACATCGTCGTCTTTGCTGTCATCCGTAGCATTAGAAAAACTGCACTTCCAGACGAGGTCACCAGAGCATACCTGCCAACCCTTCTGATTTACCCAGAAACTGTCTGGTTTTTTTAACTCTTCTTCTGATTTTCACATTTATTTTTTCTTCTTCCTATTTTTGACCAATATAACCTCCAGTATGGTCAATACTCTCCCCCCTAGGATAAAGGATAAATTCTTATGTGCTTGTGTAATTATAAAACTTCATTTTCAAGTGTATTTATTTGATGCTTTATTTCACTAGTGTTTCGTCCGTCACCTTCATGTATCGTGTTTCCCGCTCACCACAGCAGCGTGTGCGCTTTATGCAGCTGGGGATTCGGTACAGCAACCGTCCTGCAAGCAACAGGTGCTAGCACGCACCAGCAACTCAGTTAACCGGGACGAAAGACTGAGTTTGTTGTGTTGTTCGCACGCTGTTAACATTCTTTTTGTGTGTAGTTTCATTGGTTTTGTAGGCCACATGTTTTTTCTTACGTTTTTATGCTTCCCCCCACTGTCAAAGTCATATGTTAATGTATGGGACATATTGAATTGTTTTGTATGTGGTAGTTTCGTGCATTTAAGTGCATTTTAAAGGGGGTTCTGTCAGTGACAGTTTCTGGTATTTTCTCTTCTCGTTATGGCCAAAAAGTATAACAAATGTTATCTCCAAGTATTCAGAGATACCTATAAATTTCCGTTCATTTTACAGTCTGATAAAGGAAACCATTATGCATTTTGTTGCGTATGTCTGTGCGACATAAATATTATTATTCGTGTGTGTCATAAATGAGAATGATTAGGTACATTTTCTTGTAACCACTTTTGTTTTCTTAGTTTAAGATTTTAAATTTAATGGTCAATTTGCATTGTAACTGTAGATATGTATGCCTTTTATCCTGACCTTTTTTTCACCTGGACTGTGGTGGAATATATGGGATGAAATCCAAGAATTAAAAAACCTTTATATTTTTGATTTCTAAAAGTTGGCAGGTATGCCAGAGATACGATCCCATGCCATCTTTACCCATGAACAAAGCATTTGAACTTCCAGGCACTTAATACTGCAGCTGGAGGTGGCACAGCTGTGGGGAAATGATCCAAGCCTCTTTAATTATTGTGTTGAAAAAAATTCATTTGTTATAAAAATTTGTTGTATAAAATATTTCCTTCGAAAAATTTTCCTCGGTTTTGCCTCCATTAGTTCTGCATCGCTTAACACGCGCCGAAAATCTATATTCCTTGCTGAAAGCCTTTTAGGTAAGGATACAAGGTTGCAGCACCTCTGGGTTAAGTTTTCTTTCTTTTCTCTCAAGTTAGTAATAAGGGATTCGCCCTTTTATAAACAGGTAAAGTTCCTTCTATTTTCCTTTGTTTTCAGTGTAATTTGAAATTATCATCGTATGTAGTGCATATCTGCGGATGCAGTCCAAATTTACAACCATTTGCAAATAAGTTTGTTGATTTCCATTATTCTTGTTTTGTTTTAATTTTGTTCGTCCCTTTTAATCTTGGTTTTTGTTAGCTTATTAAATTAAGAGTTTGAGGGTGATTACCGTCTACGTTCCTTTCCCACAACGTGTACATAACCATCTACCTCTTAGGTTTCCATGCCGCTTCCCACATCCTTTCATAGCTGTCAAGTTTGCCAACCTGTTTATGTTGTTTTGAGTCTGCCTTCTAAAGTTTTTGCTTTGTGTTTAGTATTTACAAAACTGCTTTTCCATATCACATCTGTAGTTAATACAAATGGAATACTCTGCCTCTTCTATCAAGATTGCGCAGAAATTGTTTTCCTACAGTTTGTCAGAATGTCTGACATATATTAAGTCAAACTTTGAAATAATATCGAGTGCAATTACTCCTTTAGAAGCTGCTAGCTTAGAAATTCATGCAAGTATTGAAATTGTGAGAAGTGTTGAATTTTCATCACAACAATCACATGGAATGGTTGGCGTCAGTGTAAAATGGAAACTTTAAAATGTGCTTAATCGAAGTGACGGTTTTCTCTGTGTGTGCAAGATAAATGATGTTCTTAGAGGAGAAGGTACCAGTACATTTCAAGATGAGTGCATACTCGACAGCAGTGATTTAATATTATTTAAATTTGCACCAATAACATCTTGTGACATAGAAAGGAGCTTCCCTTCTTAGAAGAATGTGTTAAGTGATAATCGGAGGTCTTTTGCGCCTGATGCTTTGAAGATGAATCTTGTCATACACTTCAATACGACCCGTGGAGAAGAATGAAAAAATTATGTGAATTTGCACTATATGCCAAGCCACCGTACCATAATGTATTAAATGACATCTACTTAATTCGTTTCATGGTGCTCAATTTAAACTTTAATGCATTTGAGCAATATTAATGTAATCTAGGCTTAAACGTTCCAAAATATATTAAAATAATAGGTTGATTTCTAGTTTTCTTCATATTTCAAACCACCATTGAAGGGTACAAACATGTTCTGGCTTTTAAAATGTTGTGTGATCTATAATCTTAGCGAACTTAGTACTTTATAGGTATGTATTCACAAGTGTTTGATAAGTGAATCGAGGATAATAGGCTGTGAATAACTGCTAAACATGTATATTCAGAAAATTAATATGAAAGTGAGAATAAAGAATTTAGTTAACAAATATGTATCAAAGAATTGCCGTTTCTATTTATAACTTATTTTAAAATGGCCATATTTAGATTAATCATTTTCGGGTCATGTTTCATGATTTTTACGTCATATTTCGTCACTTTTGAGGTCATTTTGCTTGCTTATTTGGGCTATTTTTAGGTCTTAAACATCCGAGTCCTACTTATCATTAACCTTTTCTTTGCCATGTTCGTCATCTTTAATATCCATCCTGTTTCTTATATGCCGCGTTCTTCATGGTATAGATGAAATACATATAAAATGTATAGAATTACATAATTTTAAAATATTCACTGTATAAAGAAACTTTAATCTTCAAAGAATATAAATGAATTGTTTATAATAACCATAGCAGCTGTCACTAATCCTTCACAGCACAATAATTTTCATATTTTCCAAGAAACTACTATAAAATTCAGGACACCAGTAAGTGTATATTTCAAAGATGATTTAAGTTTCATAACAACAGCAACAAATCTATGTCATTTCAGAAAAAACAGAATTATAATAGTACTAATACAGAGCTCCTCATATATGTAATGATATAGTCATGATTTAAAGAATGTTCTAATCTTATGTTTTTAAATATGATTCATCACCTACAGTCTTGATTTCATGGTTTTTAATTGTCTTTGTAACGATTTCTTCTTGGTAGATGTGCGGGAGATTGCCGTTACGAGGGGGAAGGATGTCTTTGTTCCATCCGTTTGAGTCTTCCGCTTCTTAAACTTCGACCACGGAAGGATTTAGTGGAGACTCTTTTGGTAAGAAAAGTTCTTTATTCATTAAAATTCTTTGCAGTATGTTAGCTAAGAAAATCTGTAATTTAAATGTTAGGTTGTAATAGTCCTTGGACTGGTCTGATGCAGTCCTCCACCCTCCCTTATTGTTTTTAAAGGATCCCTAGCAGCTTGTGCTGTTGCAGAACCTTGTTGAAAATAAACATCCTTTCATTCACAGACAGCTGTTCCTAGGTAAGGTAAGGGTTATTCTGCCCGAAGGCAGGTCCGAACCTCCGCAGAGGTATTCCTGAGCTGGAGTTTACGTGCGGTAGGGTGGCCAGTTCCTTTCCGCTCCTCCATTCCCTTACCTCCACCAACAGCGCGTGGCAACCCATCCAACTCCTGACCATGCCCAATGTTGCTTAACTTCAGAGATCTCACGGGATCCGGTGTTTCAACACGGCTACGGCCGTTGGCAGCTGTTCCTAGAATGGTGCAAATATTTGTGTGTGATACTCCTCTCATAAACACTAACATAAAGTAGTATGGACTTTGTTATTGTTCATACAGTTGCCGCATACCCTGCGTCTGTGTCAGTTCCTAGAGCACTACTGAAGCAAGTCTGTAACTATGGTCAGTCGATCGGTCATCATTGATCTGGTTTTGGGGCTGTCACCAAGGTGGCAGATTCCCTATCGGTTGTTTACCTATCCTATTCTTAAACGTTTTCAGATAAGTTGGAAATTTATCGGACATTCCCCTTGATAAATTATTCCAGTACCTTACCTTACTCGTCCTACAAATTAGTATTTGCCCCAATTTGTCCTCTTGAATTCTCACTTTATCTTCATATTATCTTCCCTACTTTTAATAGCTCTACTCAAGCTTATTCATCTACTAATGTCATTCCATGCCGTCTCTCCACTGACAGCTCAGAACACACCACTTACGTTACGATATTGATTTCAATTCCCCTAGGGAACCTGCATTATTTGTGCTAGATGAGTAAATTGTATTGGAATTACATAACACTTAGCCGAGTAGCTTGTCTCGTTACCTTCCCCTGTAGGTGGGGGCGGTAGAATAACACCCACAGTATCCCCTGCCTGTCATAACAGGTGACTAAAACGGGCCCCAGGGGCTCTGAACTTTGGGCCGTGGGTTGGCGACCATGGGGGCCTTAGCTGAGTCCTGGCATTGCTTCCACTTGTGCCAGGCTCCTCACTTTCATCTATCCTATCTGACCTCTCTTGGTCAACCCTTCTTAAAACAATAATCACCACCACCACTGTCTCCTTACTCCCAAGTCTCCCCAGCCTAAATGTTGCAACATTTTTGTAACACTATTCTTTTGTCAGAAATCACCTTTCTATCTTTTCCAGTTCTCGTGTCAAGTAGTCCTGGGTGTGGGTCCCATACACCAGAACGATACTCTATTTGAGATCTTACTCATATGCCCTCTCCTTTACATCCTTTCTGCAACCCCAAAATGCCATCATAACCCTGTGAGGAGATCTGTAACCTTTCTTTATAACCTCGTTAATGTGATTACTCCAATGAAGATTATTTCTTATATTAACACGTAGGCACATTCAGTGATCCCCTTATTTCTTACATTAACACGTAGGCACATTCAGTGATCCCCATGCAGTATTGTCACCCCGTCAACACAGTAACAAAGAACTAATATCACGGTAAGGTGAATAATGCTCATTTGTCAACCAAATATTTAGATGATTTACTTCTTTTTTATGTTGTATTGATTATATTATTCAGGCCAGTGATCTAGATGTTAGACCCTTTAAACAACAGTTATCATATTATTCCAGCATGGTCAGTAAAACTGAAACTAGCAGTACTGCACCAATAAAATAGCAGCTGGTCAGTACAGATAGTTATTGTCACAAGTAATTTCTCTTTATTACTGAATCATTAGATTGTTCAAGTTTTGACCATTTTGTCACATTCACCTGATTCTTTTTGGTGTATCATGTGTACATACCTGTTCCTGATGATTCCTGATTTAATGAAAAATACAAAGTATCTGATCTAAAATACTTCTCTGGTTCCAGCACGAGATGATCCATGCCTTCTTGTTTGTCACTGGTAACAACAAAGATAGAGAAGATCATGGTCCACGGTTTCGCGAACATATGGACAGAATAAACAAAGAAGCTGGAACTAATATCACGGTAAAATGAATATTGTTCATTTTTTAAGAAGGTACTGTTTAAAGATTTACTTCTATGTTGTATTGTTTGTATTATTGTTTGTCACCAAACAGTTAAGCTGGAAATGGAGGGAGATTTAAATAAAATAGGAAAAGTTAGAAAATAGTGTGAAAGAGTTGCACAGGTTGGTGGCCATAATTCTGCACATGCAGTGATTTGAGGAAACATTCCATCTTTATCATTAACATGTGTTTTTCGTCTTGATGTATCTATATAAGTAAAATTATAATATTGCCTTTGTACTTTCATATTATTACCCCATACTTCATTTTCATTCTTTTGAATATACCCACAAAGAACAGAGTGTGGTTTGAAAAGGATCAAGAGGTTGGTCAAGGAAGAGATCGGTTGATCAGATCTAGCTGGGCAAGGTCTGGATTTGCAGCAAGTTCTGGGAAAAGGTACCTACATGGACAGAAATAAGTGGAGAACATCCAGGAAACTGGAGTTGGTACAAGTAGATGATTTTCATTTGCATCTCAGATCAGGAACACAAAAATTGAAAGTTGATTCTGTTCAGTTTTTGTCTGTCACTCTGTTACGACATCATGAGAAAATAATGAAACATTTCATCTAAAGAAGAAATTATCGTTTTTCTGAACCCTGATTGCAAGACGACGCCCACTTTTTCCGTCAAAAAAATTAAATCAGGCTTAAAAAGTGCTTTGTAAAATCACATGAATGCCTTTCTTGTTCTGTACGCATGATTAGACTGTCTTTGTCTTCACACCAACGCCAAACATTGGCTTAAGTTATGCAGTAATTTTTTTGCGGCTACACTACTATTCTTTATTTCCATGGGGTTAATGACCATTAACTTAAAAAATTGGCATCATAATATCAAAGAGAATCAGTTGAAAATTTGCCGGCAATGCCTGTTTGACTCATCTCTACAGTACAACAGTCCATCAGGAAAATATTCCTGCTGTCTATAAAATTATTACTTTTACTCAGTGTCAGGTATAACCAGCTGCCGCTAGACTTGCATCTCTCTTGCTGAGTTCGGCCGACTTCAACGGCTAGCGATGTATAGGCCTAATAAAGGCACGGACATTAAAGGTCAACGAACGAGTTTATTGCGCCATTGTATGGCCATTCCACACACATTTTTTTGTACACTTCGCATTTTTTAAGTTATCTTTGTCTCCATGCTAACGCCAAATATTTGCTTTAGTTAGGCCTATATTGTATTTTCTTGCAGCTCCACAATTAGTCTTCATTTCCATGTGTTTAATAAACATTAACTTAAAATTGTCATCATAACATTGATGAGAACCCATTGAAAATTTGCCAGCAATACCTGTTCCGTGTATTTTTACAGTATGACGATCCATCACAAAAATATTTCTGCTGTCTATAAAACTTAATTTTACTAAGTGTCAGGTACAGTAGACACTTTATAACTCTGCCAGTGAGTAAGCATGTTTTTCTAAGAATTCAAAGGCTCACATGTTTTGATGCCATTCTGCAGATTTGAGAAACAATTCTGTAGTAGAGGCTAATAGAATTTCATTCTCTCTTCATTATTTCCCCAGATGCAGTAACATTGCATAGAGGCACTGTACAACCGGTTGCCACGGCTAGCAATGTATAATAAATGTACATAATGGCAACGACGTGTGCGTGTATGTGCATGCGTCCGTACGAGCGCAGGTGGGGGGAGGGGGATGAAAAGCAAGAGCGTGGTTATAGTGGTAACTCCCTACGGTGTTCATTGTTGTTAGGTCGTGAATGCAAGACGACCCTTGAATTTTTACATGAGATTCTGAGAAGAAAACTTTGTCTTGGATTCGGAGAAATATGGTATATGACAGAACCATTCGTAAATTTGAAAGTTGTTTCTGTGGTGCTGCAATTACTTTGAGACCATAAATAACAAAGTTATTCAGGAAATGGTGAGAAACTGGCTCTGTTTTAAAGAAAAAGAGAGAAAGACTTGCAGATCTTCAAGCAAGAATGGGCCATCAGCCCAGTGAAATCTTCAAGCCAATTGGAGCAGGAGTGTGGTTTCACAAAGATCGGCATTACTGGGTCAAAATGCTACGCTTTTGTCCTTACAGAGTGTATGTGGTTCATTAGTTAAACACCACAGGGTACAGCTGTCTGCTTAAATTTTTAAATTTCTTGGTGGATGCTGCAATCTGACCATGGTACTGTTGATCGTTCTCTCTTAATTACGATGAACAAAGCTTATTTCCATTAGTGGGTATGTGAATCCTCGGAATTCAAGCTATTGGAACAATGACAGTCCTCAAGTATAGGAACTTTTTGTGTTGTTTTGGGTTGTAGAATCCACCCCTGATTACTTTTCACGTTTGGGAATACCCTGTATATATACTGGAAAGAAACAACTTGGGGATCGTCACCATAAGACCTATCTGTATCGGTGCGATGTAAAGCAATTAGCAAAAAAAAAAATTAAAAAAAAAAAAAAACTTGAATGAAATATGTGTATAAGAAACTGACAGAGAGCAGTGACTTGCCTTGTAAGCATACATGGATAGAATACATATAAAAGAAACACTTGGGTCCAAATTGTTTGGCTGCAGAGGCAGACAAAATAAGATATGGTGGAGATCATCGTTGGCTAGTGCATGCTGCTAGCTGCCTCTGTGGATCCGTGGTAGAGTGTCCGCCTCCGGATCCCAAGATAGCGGGTTCAAACCCGGCAGAGGTAGTCGGATTTTTGAAGGGCGGAAAAAAGTCCATTCGACACTCCATGTCGTACGATGTCGGCATGTAAAAGATCTCTGGTGATACATTTGGTATTTACCCGACAAAATTAATTAAATCTCAGCCATAGACGCCCAAGAGAGATACAGTTTACTCTGTCCGCCATCTAGCGGACCTAGAGTAAAACGGAACGTCGAAATTGACGAGCAGACAGCCAGATGGTGTCAAATCGAAATGTCTGCAAACGATAGCTGAAGCCATACGATTATTATTATTATTATTATTATTATTATTATTATTTTTATTATTATTATTATTATTATTATTATTATTATTATTATTATTATTATTATTATTATTTTAGTGCATGCTGCTGTGAGGTAAAAGGAGGGGAGAAATTGGCAAAATAAGAGAATGAATGAGATGTGTGCTGATTGAATGTTAAGGCCAGGTGTTTCCATGAACCTGAACACCAGTTGATGATCAGCTTTCGAAATCTCTGAGGGCAAGAAGATGGGAAGTTCAATGTAAATGTTTAAGGCGGGCCTTACATGATCAATATTATTGAGGCAATATTATTGACGCAATATTGGTAAAAAAGCTGTAGCCCTCACACAACTCAATAATATTAATCAATAAAGTGTCAGTTTCAATTGTGCAGTCAGGGAGGATGGATCTACCGGTTCTAATCGCGTCTGCTTTGGTCATCAAGAAGAGGAAAAGAAGGAAGCAAAGAACAGTGTGGACAAGAAGCTGGTTAAATAGACGTATGACTCATGGATATGGGGAATTGCTTCGAGGACTCAACAGCGAGCCAGATGACTACAGAAATTTTTTAAGAATGGATGAACAACTGTTTCAACACCTAGTTGCATTGGTTTCACCATTTATAATAAAGCAGAATACGGTTATGAGGAAGGCCATTTCACCGGTGGATCGACTTGCAGTCACATTAAGATTTCTGGCAACAGCCAACAACTTTGAAGATTTGAAATTTTCATGTTACATGGCTGCAACTACCATAAGTGAAATAGTTGAAGAAACCTGTGATGCACTGTGTTTGAGTCTCAAAGATTACGTTAAGGTAAGAAAACAAGCAACTTTCTTTCAAGCAAAATTTATTTGAATTTAACAACTTTACAACTTAGGTAGAACAAGAAGTTAATTACTGAAAAGATGAAAAAAAAAAAAAAATAGGCAACTGTTCAGAGTTCCCAGATGTATATTCAGCAGGTAAAGGTTGCAGTGTATGTAATGGAGACACAGTAGAAGTTGAATGTGAACTGTGAGATACGGGGGTGTCAAGTCTATCAGGTTCATTAATTTTTACTGAATTGCAGTGTAGTGTCCCCATTTGCCCTTCGAATATAATGTCATTAATACATTTTTTGGCAAATATTTTTTGCTCTGGAGCCATAGTTTTAAGTTCTGCGACCCAAGTGGAAACTATATGGGAGTCATCGCTAGGCGATTCCCGCAGTCGAGTGCAGGCTAACTTAATAAATTCATCGGTTGGATCCCTTTCCCTTGGCTGAGATTTCCTTTTCTTGGCAGTCAGTGGGGCATTCACAGCCGTGTTAGCATCAACAGTTGTTGTTCTGGAGCATGGTTGTTCCCCCTGTTCGAATGCCTGAAACGTAAAACAAGAACTAGTTGTAATAGTAATAATAATAATAATAATAATAATAATAATAATAATAATAATAATACAATCTTTTGTTTAACTAAATATGTTTGTTTCAGATGCCCCAATGTCCTGAGGAGTGGAAGGCTTTAGCTGAAGGCTTTGCTATGCGATGGAACTTCCCACATTGTGTCGGCGCCATTGATGGGAAACGCGTATCAATTGTTAAGCCTGCAAATTCAGGTTCATTTTACTACAATTATAAAGGAACGTTCAGTGTAGTATTGATGGCTGTAGTAAATGCCACCTATGAATTTATTATGGCTGATTGTGGGGTAAATGGACGTGTTTCGGGCGGTGGTGTTATTGGCTACACAAAATTTGGTGAAAAATTGGCTGAAGGCACCCTTGGTCTTCCCAATAAAGATGAGTTGCCCAATTTTGCAGTCAAACTACCATATGTTTTTGTTGGCAATGATGCATTTTCACTAAATGAAAATTTAATGAAGCCCTACAAGGGAAGCAAACTCACCAATGAACAACGTATATACAACTACCGTTGCAGTAGAGCCCGAGGAGTCTCGGAAAATGCATTTGGAATTCTTGCTGCCAGATTCAGGATTTTTCAGAAAGCCATTCACCTATCCCCCAAAAAAGTTCAAAAAATCGCACTGGCCTGTTGTTATCTACACAACTACATAAGGAAAATGCGTTCAAATTACTACATGCCAAAAGGACCCGTGGACATAGAACTTGTAGAAAATGGTGAAACAGTACTTGGCTCTTGGAGAAACGAGGGTTTTGTAGTACACCCACTAAATGTTAACAGAAATGCATATCATCACTCTATCAGTGCAACATCTATCAGAGATAGCTACTCAGAATATTTTAATGGACCTGGATCAGTTCCTTGGCACTGTAAAATAAGTAATGCTATAGCGTTATCTGCAAGATCTTCCAGAATGAAAAAGTATTGGGAAGAAAAAAATTATCAAGTGCTAAAAACTGAACTTATGTATTTGAAGACATTGTTGTATATAAGGTTTGATTTTGGTGCTCCAATGTGGGCGTAAACAGTGTAAATAAATAAATATCAAAGAAAAGTTCATAATAAAAGTTTTACAACTCTATATAAATGTTTCAATGACACTGACATTGCAACCTACCTCATGTTCATGTTTATTGAATCGCTTGGAGTTTCTTGGTCGACGGGGAAGCTCATAGCGTCAAAATACCACAACGTAGATTCATGTATCTCCTCTGCTCCTGCCCCTGATTTTTTTGAATCCTTTATTTTTTTTTTTCAATTCGTTCCTAAAGTTGGTTCGGAGGGAGTTGAATTTTTTTTTACATCCTCTGTCGTCGCATTGGGGTATTTCTCTTGATAAAAATGAAGCAACTGTTCCATTGCTTGACTTTCTTTTCTCTGTCCATGTAATCGTCCGATTTAATTTTCCATAGAACCAGCATGGACTGATATAACTAAAACAAGCATTAATAACATTTATTACCCCTCTTGAAGTGATGAAATAACAACTTAATTGTTATTTTATTATTTACAATAAAACCGCATTATCCAGACCCCTTTAATTCGCCGGACAGGCTAAAAAATAAGTTCAATAAATAAATAAATAAATAAATAAATAAATGCATTTTTTAAACATACTATTCTACAACGAATTACCGCGAAGCGATATCTTAGTTTTACAATATGGAGTTCTTATGTCTGGAATGTAGGCTACTGACTACTGTAGAATGAAATAACGAAGATGTCTCATACCAAATCAGTCAAGATGGGTTGTCTTTTGTTCGCATAGCGAATTTCTCAAAATGGGTCGTCTTCTCTCCATTTATAGGTCAGTCATTTGCCCGTTTCAGCCCCAATTAGTCTGGATAAATGCAGTTTTACTGTATTTTCAAACTCGATGTAAAGACAATACCTACCTCAATGCATCTTAAAATGAATTTCCTCTCTTCTTCTTTGTCTTGCGACTTCTTTTGCAACTTACTCTTTTCGCCACCACCTGTACTTTTATCAGGTTCCATCTCAAGGAACAAAAAACACACACAAGCAACTCAAACAAACACTCGCAGGACATGATATAGAAACAACCTCTTCTGCATCTACAGACTGACTGACGTTTTATTGCACCATATGGCAATATACCCCTCACACGTGGTAATAATATTGAAGGCGCCTCAATATATTGACGGGCGTTCTATAAAAATCGGATGGATTTTATTTTCTTCAATATTATTGCCATCAATATTATTGTTTCAATATACTCCTTATACGGTCAATATATTGATCAATATCAATATTGACTCAATAATATTGACCGTGTAAGGTAGCCTTTAGGCTTTTAACTGTGAAACAACCATCAAAAGTGGTTTGATGAAGCTGAATGAGAACAAGATGATCATATTACAGGTTTTACAAGGTAGCATACAGTGGCTTGTGTTGGTAGTTGAACTGGGCAGTCTGCATTGAAGCTGTTTGATGCTGAAGTGGAGTCATGTTGACCTTGTATGTGATAAGACTTGTTTTTGATGCTGCTGGTGAAAGTTGTGCAGGGTATATGTAAACGACAGGTCTTGCAGCGGTTATATTCACTGGGGAGAGAGCCAGAAAGGGGTGGGTGCATGAATGTGATTCTAGGGCATTTTGGAAGATGATCTCGAGTGTGAGGTGCGGATGAGAGAAATTGTTTTAAAATACCGGTATGATGTTTTGTGCAGACCAGGATGATGTGCGATTTTGAAGGGTACTGACTGGATTTGGTTGCTTGAAGAGTCTAGGGATAGGGTCCATTGCTTAGGAAATCTGGTGGTCAACCAATTAAGTGGAATAACCTGTTGTTGTAGAGGCCTTCCTCAGGTTGTCACAAGAATCTCAAGCTTTAGGAGTTGAACAAATCTGTTTGCTGCAGATGGCAAGACCTGAAGTTAAGAATATTGTATTAACTTGGTTAAGTCCCTTTTGTCACATTTCAAGGGTAATAGTGATAACACTGTAGCAAAATTAAAAATTTTAATTCTCTCTGAAAGTACTTAATTTTGTTGTTTGATTTCCATGTTTTAAGTTTAATATTGATTATTTAAACTCTATAGCAAGTATTGAGATATTGTTTTACATCTTTGATGTAAATCTTGTTTCAATACGGAACCTAAATATGAAATTCTTAACGTTAAATTGAGATATTGTGTTAGCACCCAGCTTCAAATATAGTACAGTTCTCTTATCTATGGTTTTTCTAAAAGTTTGTAACACAATCTTCAAGTTACCTTTTCCACGAACCTACTACGCTGGCGTAGCAGGGGGCGCGTCCCAGGTGGCGGATAGGCGTGACAACCGGCTTGCCGGCGGACTTGAGGGAAATAAAATACCTCTCGCGGACCAAACCCCCCCCCTTCCCTTGGGTGGGGGACGCAGATGAATAACTCACCCACGGTATCCCCTGATCTGTTGTAAGGGGCGACCAAGGGATGATCCAATTAGAACCATGAGACTACTTGTAATTAGTATTATCAAGCAGGGAACACCATGGGTTGCATTTACTTGCGTGTACTACCACTATGTTAGGTATACAATAGGTTTGTGATTAGTAGCGACAGAGTGTGAATCACGAGGTGGGTCCTACAGTACCTGTGATTCGTACCCCTATATGAGCGACACCATGGTTTTGCTTTACCTATGCTCAGTTCCCACTATATGAGGAATTCCACGGGATAGTACGAGTCCCTGTGGTTAGTCCACTTACGTGAGGAGCGCCATAGGTTTGCGTTTCCTGTAAATAGCGCCGCAATGTGCGAAACACCATAGGTCTGTGTTACATATGCGCATTACACTACCTGTGAATAGTACCATAATGTGTGTAATACCATGAGTCTGTGCTACTTTTGATTAGTACCGCAACATTACACATAGCATGGTTCTACTTTCCTAGCGATAAATACGATTATGAGGGGCCGACGACCTGGATTTTGGACCCGATTCGACTATAAGCCTTATCGATTCAGCATCGTGCTATAGAAGCAGTCCCTTGGTCAGTAATACTATTGTTTTGTGCCAGCTTCTGTGCATGTAAGGCACTGTGGGTTGGATCCACTGATCGTTTTAAATTCATATCCGTCCATCCATTCATTCTTTGCCCTCACGCTTTGAATTCTGGTCAGTGGAGGATTTTGGACTTTTAAGTTGTCACTTCATTTCTTCTCATTTCGTACCATTACGGGCCGATGACCTCGATGTTAGGCCCCTTTAAACAACAAACATCATCATTAAATTACGCTTCTATAGACCACGTGCACATATTGGCCACACCCTATTTTCAAGATGGTAAATTTGAGGGGAAATGTTTTTTCATGGAATTTCATGTAACTAGGAAAGCAGAAATTAAAGTACCAAGAGACATGTCAATGTTGCAAATTTCTAAGCTTGCGCTATATCAGACTAAGATAATCGTACTAAACAAAGGGGTAAAACTTCCGTACCCGGTGTGCGAAAGTGTGGTTAGAGATCCAACATGGTGCAACTCGGGTGACGTCAGGCAACACTTAGCAGGCTTGCCAACTTATGCATTCTTAGTGACAAGACCATTGGGCTAGATGGGTTATTTCTGGGAAGTGACAAAAACATTGGTCTGGATTGGTTAGGTCCAGCTAGTGATTAGCCCATTGGCGTGAGGGCAAGCAAAGGGGGTCTGAGAGCGTACGCCTGCAGATTAGCGGCCCTTAGGCATCTAGTATCCCACGTGACACCACCATTGGTCGGGATAGTTTTGGGTAGGTTAATGACAAAACCATTGATCTAGATAGGTTAGGGTAGGTTAGTCTCAAAAACCATTGGTCTGGATATGATAGACAAAAATTACAAGAAGTGACAGTGAAACTGATGGTTCGCTTGCTTTTAGCGAATATGGCAGCCATGTACTTGCACACATTCTGAGCTATATCGGAGACAGTACAAAGCTTTGCTGGTGAATAGGAACACAGCACAAACATGGCCGGCCAATAGGAACACAAAACATGGTCACATTCAGCTGATTTACACAGTCTTGGTTTTAATTCTTCTGTATAAGTAAGAATACTTGTAGGGGCAGGATGATGCATTGCTGGTAAGCATAAAGGAAGGATCTGTCCTTTCCGCTACTTAAGGTATCGTTGCACATAATTTTTATATGATTTTTATCATCCCTAAGTCCGCACACTGGGTACGGAAGCGGCACCCACAAAAGGCATTGAAGAGTAGTTGAACATTATTTTCTTCATCAGCATCAGAGTTAGCTGATCACTTTCAGTGAAACATGGGTCATGTAAGAGCGAGTGTTACTTCCCAATACATAGTAGGAGAAATTCCTCACATTTGAATCATGTCCTAAGGTTAGAGAGGACGCATGACTACAACATGGACAGTTGGAAATAATGAAATTCCAATTTTCTTTGACTTTACTTTTTGTCCATCCAAAACATAGCTATATTGACTAACTTCTTGACATTATCTTCCTATGTAAAGGGTTGACCTAGATTTAAACAAGTCAGCAAATGCTGAGAGTCCTGCATTATCCCATAGGGGTGTCCCATCACTGTGCTTTAGCCTTGTGTTTTGAAACCCCTGAGCTGGTTTAAACATTTTTACACTGCAAAAGACAAATTGTATCCTGATAAGAGTTCTTACTTTAGAGGAATGATGTCAGCTCTCCATTTCTGAAGCCTTCTAGCTTTGCTGCTTCCTGCAATAGGTGTTCTTTCCAGGACCCCTGCAGTAGCCTCTCTTCTTATCTTGGGTGGTGCAATGTCAGTAAGAAGATACAGATGGTGGACAGAGGCAGCCCCGGATGACTTGAACCATTTGAATGTGGACTATGTCAGCTGATACACCCCATACAGGAGCAGCGTACTTCGCTACAGTGAAACAGAGTGCTAAGGTTGATGTTCTGATTAATGCTGGTTGCTTTCCCCATATTTTCCTAGTACACATGCTGGATGAAACTATAGTGAACAAGGCAGGTGATGAGATGGTGTCAGGGCGAACTATGCTAGGTATAACTGCGAATAGACACAGATTACCACCATATGTCATTTTCAAATGGAAAACGACAAAGGAAACTCTGCCTTCAGGAATTTTTTGTGAGTGTGATCCATTCTTTCATTGGCGATCTGTGCTGCTTGCAGACAGTTTTCATGCTCATTTAATGGAAAATGTGAAAGTGAGATGAGGAAAGAAAAATTTTACACGGTTGTGATTCCACGAGAATCGATTTGTTTGTTATGACCACTTGATGTCCCCATCAGTCTGCCTTTTGAGGCTCATCTGCAACATTTCTATCATGACTGGAGATGTCAACTGGACGATGGAGAAAACCTTTGCTATCACAAATGTATGAGTGGATTGTGGCTGGCTGGAACCTCATGCCAGAAGAAATGGATCTCCAAAAGCTTCATAGTCGCGTCCATTTCCAACATGATGGATGGGGCTGCAGACAGCATGGTGCGGCTCACATCATTCGAGAGTGATGAGTCGAGCGGCAAACTGTAAATGTAGTCAGCACGCTTGCACAAGGGAATACTTTGATTACATATCGTATGTAGCGTGGATTAAGAATACATTTTTAAATTTCAAACCTATTTTATATTTAGACATGATTATCATGTGGGTTTTTGCTGTGTCCAAATACTTTATAGTTATTTTGAAGAGAAACCGCACTCCATTTTCCCCTGCAACTTTAGGCTTTAAAAAATGTGAGGTATACATGTGTAAATACAATATATCCACTTAGCAACCTCCTACTAGTTTGTTAAAATGTAATTTGTTTGTGATATAAACTGCCTTCAACAATAATTTAATATGCATGGTTGTTTTATTTAGATATATCATACTTTCCATGCTGAAGTTGAACTGTATCAGCAGCACTGGTGGCGTTGTGATGGGCCATGTCAGAAACAACGACCTTTCTTCGGTACAGTGAAACGTGCTATGAATCGCCCCCCTGGCCCATCTGACTTCTGGTGGGCTAAACATCAAGCCAACTGCGGTGGGAAATTCATCAAAGTTCGTGAACCAGTGGGCTTCAATTATAAGGCAAAGGAGACGAGCATAAAAGGTATACCTATTTGAATTCTAAATTTTTAGTGCTCTATTGTCATACAGTTGAAACTGGTTAAGACGTTTCTCTCTAGCGAGTTTCCCTGGTTATTATGTCATTATTCCAATGTCCCAGTCCATGTCCTATTAAGTACATGTTAAGGAAACCTGGATAGCACATTTATGTCACTCTTTTTAGTATGTTCGTAATATTCCCGCCGTAAGAAATTTAAATTAACGTTCCCGGCCACGTTGCGTGCATGATGCGTCAGTGGCAACTGGCCTGGATGAGAATTTGGTAGAGAACTTAATTTTCACATAGAAAATTAAGTGTTAGTTTAACAGTTCCATCTTTTCAATACACAATTTTTGCAATTTGGTTTACATTTCAATTGAACCATTTATTTGATACTAGTTTCGACCTAAGGTCAAAGTCATCATCAGCCAGTAACACAAATTGCGCACCATATGAAAAGGTCCATAAACAATGTAGGTATGTCTTAAAAATATTGTGGTTTGAGGCTAAAAGTTAAAAGTTGAAAAATAGTCACAATGGTGATAAAAGTTTTAAATTATGCATAAATGCTCTAAAATAAGGCACTTAACTGTCGTTGAAGGATGATTCAAGTTGATTAATCTGGATGCTAAAGATTCTTAAAATTTGCATATCATTCGTTACAAAATTCTGAGCATCGGTCCTGTTCCTGAAGAGTACGACAAGTTTGTTGACATCGTCCAATTTTCTTCAAGGGCATTAATTCCAAGAGGTTGCAGATCCAATTTCATCAAAGGCATTAAACCTGAAACAGCCACTTTGCTAGAAAAATATTATAAGAAATATGAACTTCATCATTTTAGCAAAGAAACATCAATCCTTGCACAAAGCGTTCTTTCCTCAGTATCAATGGCTAAAAGGGATGAGTGGATAAAATTAATGACAGATTGTGACATGAGCAAGAGCAGTCAGAAGGCCTGGAGACTATTACATCGTCTCAATAATGACAATACCCAAGCCAGTACATATGCTAATATAAAGGCAGATCAAATTGCCCATCAGTTGCTAGTAAATGGAAAATCAATCCAATCTAGAAAGCTAGACAAGAAACCAATAACAAGGCAGCAAAACCATGAGAGCAACATCCTATCTCTACCATTTACTGAAGCTGAACTGGAATCAGCACTAAAGAAGTGAAAATTGGGAAAAGCAGCTGGACTAGACGACATTCGAGTAGAGCAGATCAAGACTTTTGGTCCTGTTACGAGGCGATGGATATTAGAATGAATGAATATCTGTGTCCAAGAATGCAAGATTCCCAAAATCTGGCGGAAGGCTAGAGTCATTGCTATCCCTAAACCAGGAAAAGATCGGCTGAATCCCAAAAGCTATAGGCCTATTTCCTTGCTCTGTCACCTGTACAAGATCATCTCTTATACCACAGCAAGCTGAATTCTGAGAAGGAAAAATTTGCACATCACAGGTATTAAACTTGACACAGCATATTGAGGATGGCTTAGAGAATTGGCTCATTATAGGCACTGTTTTCATTGATCTTTCTGCAGCTTATGACACAGTCAACCATTGGCTTCTTCTAACAAAATTGTATGACATCAACAAAGACTTCCATCTAATGTGCAACATTAAAAATATTCTCCAAAACCGAAGATTCTTTGTGAAATTTCAGAGAAAAAGATGCAGATGGAGAACACAGAAGAATGGGTGACCGCAAGGGAGTGTGCTTACACCACTGTTATTCAATATCTATACAAACGATCAGCCTCTACCTGAAGGTACCCAGAGTAGTATCTATGCTGATGACTGTGCAGTCATTGCTCAGGCCGACTGTTTTGAAAAGGTAGAACAGACTTTATCCAAAGCTCTGGAAGAATTTACCAACTACTACAGTGAAAATCACTTGAATCCAAATTCTGCCAAAACTCAGAGCTGTGTATTTCATCTCATTAACAAAAAAGCAGCTAAAACCCTACAAATCACCTGGGAAGGCATTCCTCTTCAACACTGTTCGACTCCAAAATATCTGGGAGTGACTCTGGACCGTACGCTTACGTATAAGAAACACTGTCTAAACGTGAAACAAAAAGTGTCTGCCAGAAACAACATAGTGCGGAAAGTGAGAGGCGCCACCCGGGAGCTCATCCTTGCACTGCAAGAACAAGCACGCTAGCACTGTGCTGCTCCACTGCTGAATATGCATGCTCCGTGTGGCATAAGTCCATCCATGCCAAAAACATAGATGTGGCACTAAATGACACTGGCCGTATTATCACAGGTTGTTTAAGACCTACTCCCATAGATAAACTCCACTGTCTCGCTGGTATAGCACCACCTGAAATCCGATGTGAGATTGCTGCTAGGTATGAGAAAAGCAAGGCTATGATTATAGAAGCCCACCCTTTGTATGCTTGTCAACCAGCACATCCTAGGCTGAAATCAAGAAAGAGCTTCTTGACAACCACTGAAGCTCTTAAAGAAACACCACAGCAAGCAAGAATCTCAATGTGGTGGGAAAAACGTCAACATTTGAGAGAATGGATGCTTCCAAAGGAAGAACTTCCCCCTGTACATTCTGAATAGTGGACAACTTGGAAGGCTCTCAATCGATTATGCTCCAGTACCACGAGATGCAAGACCAACCTCCAGTAATGGGGCCTTCCTGTGGAGACAGTTTACTGCAAGTGTGGTACTAAGCAGACTAACGTTCACCTTCTACTGTAGCTGCCTCTGTGGATCCATGGTAGAGTGTCGGCCTCCGAATCCCAAGATAGCGGTTTCAAACCCGGCAGAGATAGTCGGATTTTTGAAGGGCGGAAAAAAGTCCATTCGACGCTCCATGTCGTACGATGTCGGCATGTAAAAGATCTCTGGTGATACATTTGGTATTTACCCGACAAAATTGATTAAATCTCAGCCATAGACGCCCAAGAGACATCCGGTTTGCTCTGTCTGCCATGTAGCGGACCTAGAGTAAAACGGAACGTCGAAATTGATGAGCAGACAGCCAAATGGCATCAAATCGAAATGTCTGCACACGGTAGCTGAGGCCATACGATTATTATTATTATTATTATTATTATTATTATTATTATTATTATTATTATTATTATTATTATTATTATTATTATTATTATTATTATCTTCTACTGTGTCCTTCTCCAGCCACCTGTACCTTTAAAGACCTAATGAGGGCAAATCCAAATGCGTTTGTCATAGTCAGTTTTTGTTCAACCAGTGTTTAAAATTTCTCCTGTTTAATTTGTCTCATTTACTTTGTATTTCTGATCTAAATTTAAAAACTTCATGGCCGTTCCGTATTGAACTGAGAATCACAAAAGTAATTTAATGAGGCAAAACATACTTTTACCACCATAGATCAAGACTTGGAGATTCTCAGAACCTTAGGAAAAGGCCCTCTCCTAGATGTCACCAAAAATTGCTTCATACACCTCGATCAGTTTTTCAACCCCAATTTAAACTTAAATGAAATTTCTGAGAAACCCAAGGTTCTTTACGACTTTCTTAATACGGTTCTTAAAGATGTCAAGTTTACAAGAAAGCGTTCGATCTTCCACGCATTACATAACACCTTACCTTGCTATACATCCCCACCGCATAGCCCTCCAGACCCGCCCCCAACACCTCCTCCGTAGGCGTTTCCTCTCCAAGCCTCTCCCTTCCTTTTCTCCACTCTCCCAACTACCTCTACCTACAAACCTGCTCCAGTTGTCAACTCCTCTCCATAGAGTAAGCTTCCTGGCACGTTGCAGCAAGGCGAGTTCTCATACTTTAACTCTCTATACCTTTGCTTCATTTCACTTGCCCTTTACAGAACTCCATATTAAAATTAGCTCTCCGTTTTCTCTAGGTTTCACATTCCGCTTGAACTGAGGAACCTCGGTCCTACATATCATCCTACATGTACACTAAAAGCCACCCTCTGACACACATAGTACAACTTTAAGATAAGAAGACTACGCCACAAACAGTGCTCAGTTTATTCCTCAGTGGTGTATTTCTCTATGAATAAACATGTAGCAATCCTCAGATATTTTATACGAACTATTTTAAATGTGTCATTATACAAATTTTACCTAGTATGTGTGTATTGTTGCTATATGTGAATTCATTCTCTTGCTTGGTTTTACGTAAGGCTGATGTTGACATTGAAAACATGTCGAAACTGGTACCTTTATAATAATAAAATGTTGTAATATAATTTATGTGCAACAGTTTTGTATGTATTGAAAAGGTGGATTCCATTATATTAAATTACTTTTGTGATTGTACTTCTGACACGATAAATAAATAAATAATTAAAAGAAAACTGAATTTATGACAATACTTTATGTCACAATGAACTAGCATTGCTGTACTTTAATTTAACACTAAAAATATACCCTGTAAGATTTGTTGTTACATATACAGAAAATTTTATCTAAATAAAGAAAGCTATTGGCATGAACTTGAATTAAACTATGATATCGCTGCTGATTACATTCTTCTTCATATTATTTATGCATAACATGTCTGATGCTGTAATTACCTGAGGCCTGCACACACACCACCTCTTATGTAACCTGGAGTTGACCTACATTCCTTATCCGAGTGTAGTGACCTTCAATGCGGTTACGTCCACTCAATATTTATTGTTAGAGACTGGAAAACTTTACTGAAAGAACCTGTAATATCCAGGCATACTATCTAGTTTCACACGTCCTGATAGCTAATATAGAGACTGTTGAAATAAATGCAACAGTTCTATATGATGTTAGATTCAATTCTCGAATAAAGTTCGCGAACTGCATAGTAGAATTCAATAAAGAATTCGAAGTACCATGATGACTGTTAACTGCATATATCGTTTAAATTCGATATATATTTCCTATACCTCTGCAGACCATGGTACTAAATTTCTGGTGAATCTACTGAAATAAACTTATATTGCAAAGTTCTACCTCACAAGTAGATGTTGCTGCTTCACTATCAGCCCAATACCAGTCTCTACTCAGAGACTCTTACAACTCTTCGATGATTCTTAGACCTCTTCAAACACCTCTGAGAACATTTAGACCACTTCTTAGCTCTGACCATCACTCTTAGACGGGGAAACTATTCTTACCTCAACTTTTATAAACTTGTGATGACCACTCATTTCCCTACACTCTGGTCATCCCTTCCACATCGACACACGGTAGCTGGCAAATACAGGCACACTATCAAAACCACGTGGCCACGCACTATACAAAAGTAGTCATGTGTCTTAAAGCTTGACCACATGTACAAACGATGACTATATAGCATGTGTCAGCAATAAATTTACCTACCCACAGTTACAAGTCACAGCATAACCATTTCAAATCAACAAATCTCACTTATTTACGTACAGAATAATTAAACCGAAATTCCCTTATCCTATGATTGACATAATATGCGAGATACCTAATTATATTACAGTCTGTCCAGCTCCATAGCTAAATGGTTAGCGTGCTGGCCTTTGGTCACAGGGGTCCTGGGTTCGATTCCTGGCAGGGTCGGGAATTTTAACGATAATTGTTTGATTTCCCTGACACGGGGTCTGGGTGTATGTGTGGTCTTCATCTTCATTTCATCCTCACCACGACTTGCAGGTCACCTACGGGCATCAAATCAAAAGACCTGCATCTGGTGAGCCGAACTTGTCCTTGGACACTCCCGGCACTAAAAGCCATACGCCATTTCATATTACAGTCTAAATGAAGAAAATCAGAATATAAAATCTAATGAATCAGGTCAATTATTAATAATAATAATAATAATAATAATAATAATAATAATAATAATAATAATAAATGCTGAATGAAATCTGTAACCCCATTGTACGGTTACAACCTGCCATCCTGTCTGACTCCAGTTTTAATTTCAAACAACTTAGAGAATTCTCCCATTAATTTCACTTTTGAGTGTGTGTCTTAAGGTTTCTCTGTCTGTTGTTTCAAGTCCACTCCGTATTCTGCTAAGATGTCCAGTATTACTCCCCAGTCAATTGAATCATAAGCCTATGAGTACTCTAGATTCACAACTCCTGGGAAACTGAACCTGGAAATGATGATGATTACTACCTTCGAGGTATAATTCTCCTGTACTCTTTTCAGACACCGTACCTGTTCAACATATGATCATGCTTTCCTTCTATTTCTTGTTCCCATTATTAATAAACAGCGTAAAATCATTTCTTGTGTTTGACTGACTGATTACATTAAAAGTTATTTTTTAACAGCCTTTGCCATCATCCTAAGAATGTTATTTTATATTCTGTTTCAGGTACTCTCTTCGAGGTCCCATCAAATTATGATATTCATAGATACATAGATGGAGATATTTCACATGAATCAACACCAAACCAACTGCAATCTACTGTTCCTGAACTAAAGGTTCTTGAAATACCTTCACCCGCTAAGAGGGAAGGTGCGGGTGTTAAGAAAGATGAAAATTCCAAAAGAATAAAACCTGTATCTAGTACTGTTCTGGACAATGATGAACGTAAAATCTCTTGTCCATCATGTGGCACCTTGATTGCTGAGACACTTATAAATGATCACTTGGATTCCTGTTTACTGATTGACACTGGTAACAAGGAAGAGAAGTGTAATACACCTCGGGAGAGACTAGAAGAGGATAATTTGACCTCTCATTCTTCGGGTGTAAATTCGTCACAAAACAGTGACGAGTATAGTGAATATAATAACTGGGAGCAGAGCTCCAGTAATATTATTCACTGTCCTGTGTGCAATGCAGAAGTTACAGGTGAGGATCTGGACAGGCATCTTGAAACTTGTATGGTTCCTATAGGGACTGGTGATACAGTTATTAGCGATAGTAGCGAGGGAGAAGTCGAGCTGGCCTTTTCTTGTCCTTGCTGTGGAGAAAACATTAAAGAAAGTAAAATGAATAGCCATTTGGATGGATGCTTGTCATTGCCATTGCTGAGTTCAAGTATTTTGGAATAAAATTAATGGGAAGAAAAAACTTATTAATGCAGTTCTGTAGTGCAATAGAACCGTGTTTATCTGGCTCAAACAGGACCAGATCTCATCTGGATGACCTAAAATCCATTATTAACAGTACAATGCAAAAATGTATCTAAATTCAACAACAAAATACAATACATAAATTCATCTTAGAGTGCCGTACATCATTTCAATTAATGGGAACATCTGCACTGATAGAAACATTTGAGTAGGAAATATTTTACATTAAAGGAATTATTGTTTTACATACATAAATACATTATCATTATAGACTGTTATACCTTTCAGCATTCAGTCTGCAAGCCTCTGTGAATTTACTAAACGTCGCCACAATACTCGATTTGCAATTAGTGTTGTGGCCTCATTTAGTTCTATACCTCTCATATTTAAATCGTTAGAAACTGAGTCTAACCATCGTCATCTTGGTCTACCTCTACTTCTCTTACCCTCCATAACAGAGTCCATTATTCTCCTAGGTAACCTATCCTCCTCCATTCACCTCACATGACCCCACCAACAAAGCCGGTTTATGCGTACAGCTTCATCCATCAAGTTCATTCCTAGATTAGCCTTTATCTCCTCATTCTGAGTAAATTCAAAATAAATTCAGGTTCACAAACCATTGCCTATTTTTGATAAACTGTAAAAATTATGGTTTTCTATTCGATAGGAACACTACAGTGCAAAAGATGCATCTACAAGCCTCAGATCTTGACCAAGCTAAATATCATTCTCTCCACCTCTTTTGCTCAGTGAAGCAGTCTTACGGAAAGCAAAGCAAGTTTACCTTTTAGTTGCTCCATTCCAGAATCCTTAGAATCTGCCTCTGCCTGTAATCTCAACTCCAATGTGTTGTCTTCTTAACCCATTCCAGTCTGGGCCTGAATATCCCTAACAAATGTTCTGGACTGGGCATTTCTAATCATTTGAAAAAGATTATCTCTCTGTACCTATAGGAGATATTTGCACGATTCTTTTTTCTTTGTGCTTGTTTGAACATCTAGTTTTTTAAAATGTTGTTTGTTTCACATCAACTATCACCTGAGATTTTAAAATTGTTTATATATTATACCATATTTTGCGAATGAAAAAAAGTCTGACGGATTATTAAGTAAGTACAGTTTTCTGAAATACTGTTATATTTTCCCTAGATTGATAATGTGCAGTGTGCATTGCAATTACAAAACAACAACAGTAAAGAAAATGATATAAAATAACTCTTTTCCAGTAATAAGAACAACAAAAATGGGAGCTCTTACAAAATTTTATTTATATATTTTTATGTGACGATACTGGCTCAGAAGGTGATGTTAGCGAAGATGATATTGAAGGCACATGTAATTGTAATTTTATTCACAAATGGAAATATTGACATCCAAATAGCAATTCAAAACAACATCTTGCATTTCATTATGATTGAAAATCATTTTACAGTTTACCGTATGTTCCCGCGCGTTTCATAACTGCGCGAATACGTAAGAATATCTACATATTAGTAAAGTTTTCTGTATTTTAGATGTGAGGGATTACGATTACATAAAATATCAAAAATATAACTTCTATCAAGCACTTGCTTGCTGCGAAACACCATGTTTTAGAGCACATTGAGTGACAACACCTACTAATGCACACTCGTCAATAATTCTCTGACTTAGACAATACTGCCATTTGTTGAAATACTCTCGTAAGTAACACATGAAGAAACACAATGTAGTCGGCAGAATGTGTGCATAGCTTGTTCTCGATTTTTAGCGAATTGTCAAACCTTACCACGGGCTATGCTCGCACAGCGGCGTGAACGTAATTTTGGCTGCTATGAGTTATGCTCACAGTTAGACCGAAAAGAGTTAAGCCTGTGCCTCGAGTTTTTGGATTCCCTTCTGCCATTTAGCAGACGCTGCCCATACTTGTCTTGTTCTTGCTTTATTTTTTTATTTTATTTTTTTGCTAGTTGTTTTACGTCGCACTGACACAGTTAGGTCTTATGGGGATGATGGGACAGGGAAAAGCTAGGAGTGGGAAGGAAGTGGCTGTGGCCTTAATTAAGGTACAGCCCCAGCATTTTCCTGGTGTTAAAATGGGAAACCATGGAAAACCATCTTCAGTGCTGCCGACAGTGGGGTTCGAACCTACTATATCCCAAATACTGTGCCTTGTTCTTGGATCAGCTCTTTTTTGAAGCTTCCTGCAGAAGAAACTTTGTATAGTCAAAATACGGACTGAATAAATGAGAGTTTTGAAACTTGGCACACTTGTTCCTAGCTGTCTAGTGAAGATTCTATCAAAATTCATGGAAAATCTGAGGTGAGCTTGATGTATATGTAATGGACTAGTATAACTTAGAAACAGTTCTCTAAACCGATGGGTAAATAGTAAAAATATCGAGCTCAGTTAGTAGGTATTGTTGTTATTATTATTGCTATTACTGTGACTTGTGAGGTGTGGCTATGAAGTTGTTTACGTCTATTAGTATTATTATTTGCGTAGTTATGTACAGACTTTATTTGGTATAAATTGTGGTCGTGTTGTATGATCTATCTTGTGTAACAAAATGTGAGGTTATGTCACGATACATCTGCTATATGTATATTAATACTAGTTTATTTAATGTAAGAACACCTAATTAATAGTATGTAATTTATTACCTGTAAATATGGTGTATAAAGTCAGTGTAATGTTGTGCAACACAGGGTAATAATCCAGAACAACTCATCTTTGTCACTAGAGCTTTGTAGAATGTTAAATTCATTTGTACATAAGTTATTGGAGACTCGAGAAAACATGTCATACTTTTCTAGAAGCCTGGTCAGGCAAGGTATATAAAGAGACAGTCTGGGGAGTTGGAGTTGAGTTGTTAGCAAGACTTGTTAGTGAAAGTCGCTAGTCAAATTCAGTGTGTGAACTCATGTTGTGATTTTGTTGTGTTGGTAGTTGGTTGACATGCTAATGTGGCAGTCGAGTTCAAGATGGTGGTTCATTAATGTGTGTGTGTGTGTAATGTGTATATAATTTGTAAATAAAACAGTGTACACAATCGACAGCATCACGTGCGCGCGTGCGCGTGTGTGTGTGTGATACGCATAACCTAATGAAGTTAATATAGTTAAAGATTTACTTAGCACATGGAGTTTGAATATAAAATAACTTATGTTTCCTCACCAGAGTCTAATGGACTGAATAGAATGAGACATTAGGCTGTTAAGTTTAAATCTGTTTTGTTACAAGCTTCTTCATTCATTGCAACTGCAGGCTGCTGCTAGGCTGTACCTTACCATCAGAGTTCATACCTGTTCCTTTACCTGCCTGAGCTGGAATGTTGATTTAAAAGTATTAAAAAATTATAATTTATGATGTTTCTGGTTGGCAATTCTAATTGAATACACCGATCAGGCAGAACATTATGACCACTTACCTACTTTTAAAGATAAAAATTTCATTGTTCCGTATTGAAATTATTGATGTTAAAAATTAAATAATTGAAAAGGAGGTTCAACCTATTCAATACTTAAAAGAAAGAAATGCAGTATCACATTCCTATTTAAATGGGACCGGTTTCGACCTTAGTCCAGGTCATCATCAGCCGTAAAAACATGTACAATGTTTATGAATATTGTACATGTTTTTACGGCTGATGATGACCTGGACTAAGGTCAAAACCGGTCCCATTTAAATAGGAATGTGATACTGCATTTCTTTCTTTTAAGTATTGAATAGGTTGAACCTCCTTTTCAATTATTTAATTTTTAACACTTACCTACTATTGATATAAATCTGTCCAGGCAATAGCAGCGTCACCTGACGAGGAATGACTGCTAGTCAGACACGCACGGTGCATGTAGTATCAGTGAGTGTGCTGTCCGTGTGTAGAAGGCGGAGGCGCACGATCTATCCGAGTTTGACCGAGGGCAAATTGTGATTACCCGGAGGCTCTGCACAACTCGTCGGGTGTTTGAGTGCTGTGGTGAGTGTCTTCAATGAGTGGCGAAACCAAGGTAAAACCACGTCCAAACGTCGAGGTGTTGGGCGGCCACCCCTCATTACAGATACCGGACGTCGTAGGCTGGGCGGACTGGTAAAACAGGACAGGCGGCGAACTGTGGTGGAACTAACATCAGGCTTTAATGCTGGGCAGAGTACAACTGTGTCTGAACACACAGTGCACTGAAGACTCCTAAGGATGAACCTCCGCAGCCGACAACCCATGAATGTGCCAGTATTAACATGTACAACTGAAATGGGCCAGTGAATCCCGATACCTTCTTCATCATGCCGATGGGAGGGTGCAAATCCGTCGTTTTCTAGGGGAACAGCTCCTTGACACCTGTACTGCGAGACGGAGACAAGCTGGCGGCGGCTCAATTATGCTCTGGGGAACATTCTCATGGGCATCCACGTGGGAAGTTTTTGGTAATAATCTGGAAAGGCTAGGTCAACCAGCAGGGAAACCTTTCTGGACAGTGATAAAGAATCTTAGGAAGGGAGGGAAAAAGGGAATGAGCAGTGTTTTGGGTATTTCAGGTGAACTCATAATAGATCCCAGGCAATCAATGGAGAGATGGGGGAATATTTTGAACATCTTCTCAACGTAAAAGCAAATCTTCCTGGTGGTGATGCGAACAACCAAGCTCATGGGGAGGAGGAAAATGATGTTGGTAAAATTACGCTTGAGGAAGTGGAAAGGATGGTAAATAAACTCCATTGTCATAAAGCAGCAGGAATAGATGACATTAGACCTGAAATGGTGACGTATAGTGGGAAGGCAGGGATGAAATGGCTTCATAGAGTAGTAAGATTAGCATGGAGTGTTGGTAAGGTACCTTCAGATTGGACAAAAGCAGTAATTGCACTTATCTATAAGAAAGGGAACAGGAAAGATTGCAACAACTATCGAGGTATCTCATTAATTAGTATACCAGGCAAAGTACTCACTGGCATCTTGGAAGGGAGGGTGCATCCAGTAGTTGAGAGAAAGCTGGATGAAAATCAGTGTGGTTTCAGATCACAGAGAGGCTGTCAGGATCAGATTTTCAGTATATGCCAGGTAATTGAAAAGTGATACGAGAGGAATAGACAGTTGCGTTTATGTTTCGTAGATCTAGAAAAAGCATATGACAGGGTACCGAGAGAAAAGATGTTCAATATACTCATTATACTGGGGGATTATGGAATTAAAGGTAGATTACTAAACTCAATCAAAGGCATTTATGTTGACAGTTGGGCTTCAGTGAGAATTTGAAGACTGGTGAAACTGTTATTGGAAACTATGGGATAGACGAGAGAAATGAGAGAGGGGAGAGATCGGTCCAGTTTGCCGAATACACCAACATGTGTATAATGAATACATTCTGTAAGAAACACTTAGGGCGTAAATGGACATGGAGAAGTCCCAATTTTGAATACACCAATGAGATCGATTTTGTTCTCTGCAACATTCCTCAAATCATAAAGTTGTATCAGTCCTCAACAGATTCAATACTGGTAGTGACCACCGATTAGTAAGCACTAGAGCCGAGTTAAACATTAAGGAACATCGACTTAAACTAGTGCGGGAGAAAAAGAAACAAATAAATCTTAAACATCTAGAAGAAAATAAAGAGAAATTCCATCAAGCCCTTCAACAAAGCCTACATGAAACAACTGGTGAAAATCTGGCAAAAATGCTAATGGATATGGCTGAAGTAATGGGGGGGTTGAATAAGAATAACACTCGGGATAAGTAACTCAGTGATGACACCAGGAACTTGCTAAAGAAGAGGAGAGAAATGAAAATTCAGTCTGACTGTGACAAAATACAGTACTCTGAGCTGTGCAAAACCATAAGAAAGAGAATTAAAACCGACTTAAAGAAATTCAATGAAGATACTCTAAGAACTTGCTTATCTGAAAAATCAAGTTTGAGGTCTGCTAAAAGGAAGCTACAGATCGGGAAGAAGTAATTAATTGCATTAGATGGGGACAACGGCCGAATTACCGATAGGGAAGAAATTCTTGAGTTCATCAGAAACTTTTATAGCAAGTTGTACGAGAAGACTGATGATAACCTGTCTGTGCCTGACTTATCCAACATTTCCCAAGTCCCGGACGTTCTCCCATCTGAGATCAGACATGCTATAATCAGTATGAAAAAGGAATCAGTCGCAGGTAGCAATAACCTTTCAGTTAAAGATAAAAATTTCATTGCTCCGTATTGAAAAGTATCACAGTTAAAATTGAAATAATAAATAAAGAAGTTCAACCTATTCGATACAAAAGAATAAGAAATGCTGTGATTACATTCTTATTTAATAATAAGTAGAAGTGGTACCGGTTTCGACCCTAGTCCAGGTCCTCATCAGCCGATTAAAACATGAAAAACAATCCATAGGAAAAAGAAAATAAAAGATCAGTTCACTCCGGATCAGTAGAAGAGGCGATATAAAAATGACGGGGGTAAACACTGTAAAATTCAGAAGAAGTAAAATGTAAGTCACTTAAAAGAAACAGTGCGTACTCTTCAACGTCGTTTTTCTGCCGGATATACTCGCAAGACGAAAATTTGTAAGAGACATTTTTTTATTGCTGGCATGTGAGGAGTCGCGCTGCGACGCCCGAGTGCGCGAATTACGCTTCACCCTGTATATTCCTTCTCGTGGTGTTTTTTAACAACATTATTTTAACATTAATCATATAGTTTATAATTTTTTCACAGAAGGTGGCTCAAAAATGAGCCGAAACATGTTTTATTAGAATTACTCCATCCAAAGATGGATATATTTGTACTGAATAGGAGGACGCAATAAATCTTTTCCTTTATAGAGGTCAGACACTTCAAAAAATTATGAGGAGAAGAAAGATAAGGGCCATGAAGGGTGTGAAAATGAAAGACTCCCTAGGCTTCGAATGCAGTAATACCGTTGGGGTTGGAAAATAAAAGTTAAGTGAGGTCGGATAGGATAGATGAGAGCGAGGAGCCTAAGGGCCCCGCAGTCGCCAACCACGCTCTCAAGTTAAGAGACTCTTTTAGTTAGTGATGGGCAACGCTCTCGCTCGAGACTGACGTCACAGATCTCGAGACTCTCGCGAGAATCTCGAGACCGATCCTCCTGTAATGCAAGCTGTGCGACGTACCAGTAACTACGACTGTAAACTTGATAGTGTATCATTGGCAGTTATTGCGTGAAATAACGTTCTCATATGAAAACGTGTGAGCCAATACATTTTGTCAAAAGCCGGGAAAAGTACTGCATGTTCAACTAGTGATAGGCAGTCTGAGACGAGGTCTCGAGATTTCTCGGGATTTCTAAGAGCCTAGCGCAGGCACAATTCTCGCGAGAAATTTTGGGAGATCTCGAGAGCGTTGTCCCCGCATTGTGCGGCGAGCAGAGTGTCGTAGGCCTACTGTACAGGTAGTCGGAGCTGAATATTGTTTGTGCCGAGTATGCCTTCTCCATTTCGTAAATACGTGTCACAAAGCGATTATGGCGTTCATTTCTACCCAGGTCTATTTCGACACAGTATAACATCATTATAAAGGATACGAATTCTGGGATTGTATGCACTGGTAGGTACACGAATGAGTAGTTTAAGTACAGATACTGACGGCTACTTTAGGTACACGTACCTCGATACTAGAGGCGTGCATTATTCGAACTCGAGACGAGGCAAGATGCGCCTTGATACATATGCATGAGTGGAATGTGTAATCTAAAATCCTTCAGTTTACTCCCAATTCTTTCGACAGGTTGGCGTACATCGTTATCAGACCCCACATTCAATAACATATGACCACTGCTTGTGTTTACCGATATTTTGGTGACGAAGGAAATAATTCCTTACAATGTTATAGAGTATTTGCTTCATAATTACGTACTTCGATATATGACGGTGCAATGTGAAATTGCGTCTAGTTGTACGCGAAAACTTGAAGACGATGTCCGAAACGCAACGTAAGTCGTGGTTGTCTGTTATTTTGAAGAGATACCACATAGCACAGCCCGCTGTGTTCCTTATTTAAAAGAAGTAAAATACGTCGGCAGAAATACTTCTGTGATAATCCGACACTTAAAAACACATATTATAAATGAAGAGGAATAGTCACAGAACACCTCCGGCCCGGTCTGAATCACAAGAAGCTACCCTGCCGACAACGATTGTGAGGCATCCAGGTAGTTTTACATCCTGATAACAGTTAACAAATTATACGGGTAATTCAGCTAAGAAGTCCACCTGATATAACTCGTGAGCAGTTTAAGATACTGGTATTCTGTCCTCACTTCCGTAAATGGTATTAAGGAGCTCATAGTTCAACATGCAGTGCTTTTCTAGGCTTTTGACAAAATTTATCGTTATACACGTTTCCATATGAGAACTGATGATAGGCTAACTATCAAGGTTACACTCGAAGTCACTGGGACGTCACACAGCTCGCAGCACACGAGAATCGGTCTCAAGAGCGTTGCCCATCACCCCTGCTGAAAGAATTGGAGCAAAGTCGGGCATTTTAGATTACACGTTCCACTCATGTGTAATGGGGGTTGCATATGTAGCAAAGCGCATCTTCCCCGTCTCAGGTTCGAATAATGCACGCCTCTAGTTTCCAGGTAGGTGTACATCCTGTCTACATTTATTCACAAATTCTGCAGGGTTATTCAGCTAAGATGTCCACCACAAATAAGTCGTGAACAGTTTAAGATACTGACGTTCTGTTTTCACTTTCGTTAACGGTATTAAGGGGTTCATAGTTGAACATGCAGTACTTTTCCAGGCTTTTGACAAAATGTACTGGTTCACACGTTTTCATATGAGAACGTTATTTCACGCAATAACTGCCAATGATATACTATCAAGTTTACAGTCGTATTTACTAGTACGTCGCACAGCTTGCACTACAGGAAGATCGGTCTCGAGATCTACGACGTCATTCTCGAGAGTCTCGAGCGAGAGCGTTGCCCATCACAATGTTCAACTATGAACCCCTTAATACCATTAACGAAAGTGAAAACCGAATATCAGTATTTTATACTGTTCACGGCTCATTTGAGGTGGGCATCTTAGCTGAATAACCCTGCATAATTTGTGAATAACTGTAGACAGGATGTACACCTACTCTGGATACTAGAGGCGTGCATTATTCGAACTTGACACGGGGGAAGATGTGCTTTGCTACATATGCAACCCCCATTACACATGCGTGGAACGTGTAATCTAAAATGCCCGACTTTGCTCCGATTCTTTCAATAGGGGTGATGGGCGACGCTCTCGAGACCGATTCTCGTGTGCTGCAAGTTGTGCGACGTCCCAGTAACTACGAGTGTAAGCTTGATAGTTATCATCAATAGTTCTCATATGGAAACGTGTGTGACGATAAATTTTGTCAAAAGCCTAGGAAAACACTGCATGTTGAACTATGAGCTCCTTAATAGCATTAACGAAAGTGAAGACAGAATTATAGTACGGCCCATCTTAAACTGTTCACGAGTTATTTCAGGTAGAATTCTTAGTTGAATAACCCGTATAATTTGTTAATAACTGTTATTAGGATGTAAACCTACATGGATGCCTCACAATAGTTGTCGGCAGGGTAGCTTCTTGTGATTCAGACAGGGCCGGAGGTGTTCTGTGACGATTCCTCTTCATTCATATTATGCGTTTGTAAGTGCCGGATCATCCCAGAAGTATTTCTGCCGATGTATTTTACTTCTTTTGAACAAGAAACACAGCGGGCTGTGCTATGTGACATGTCTTCAAAATAACTGGCATCCACGACTTGCGTTGCGTTTCGGACATCGTCTTCAAATTGTTGCGTAAAACTGGTTCAATTTCACATTGCACTGTCATATATCGAAGTACATAATTGTGACGGAAATACTCTATAACATTGTAAGGAATTATTTCCTTCGTCACCCAAATATCGATAAGCACAAGCAGTGGTCATATGTTATTGAATGTGGGGTCTGATAATGATGTGCACTTATCTGTTGAAAGAATTTGAGCAAACTGGAGCATTTTAAATTACACATTCCACTCATGCGTAATGGTGGTTGCATATGCAGCAAGACGCATCTTGCCTCGTCTTGAGTTCAAATAATGCACGCCTCTAGTTTCCAGGTACGTGTACCTACAGTAGCCGTCAGGTTCTGTACTAAAACCAGGGGGAGCACGTACCCCGGGCGGCAGGTTTCAGGGGGCGGCAAAATTGGAAAAGTTTATTAAAAATAATAGCAAGTTATTTATAATTTTTTTCAAAATAATAATACCACAATTAATAACGTTTAATTTTATTTAATTTTGTTGCCCAATAGGGAACATGCATGATCCGGTGTTTTAATTAAAAATATGCTAATCTGATTCAAAATTTCATGCAGAATTCAAAAATGTGATCAGAATGTACAAATAATAACTCCAAACATGATAAAAATCTACGAAAATGTCACGTCACGCAAGTACGCGATCTCATTGGTCTGACGTCATCGTACAGGTTGACTGAATTAGCAGACGAAATAACACATAGTGAGCTGTGAGAAGCAGGATACACTTCGCGTATTTCTACTTTACGTTAGTGTCTGGTATAGTTAAATTCGAGGTCTATACATTGGATAATAATCTGAGTGGTATATTTTAGACTTAAAATGAATCCTGCGCAGACAGTGAGGCAGAAAACTTATAAATGGTGTAGAGTTCCGATGTGCAATAGCACATCGCATACCGTACCAAACAAATTGTTTATAAATGTTCCAAAGACGCTAAAACTAGGGAGAAATGGATTTTGGCGAGCCGGAGAAATGCTGGTGATATATCGGAAAAGTCTACAGTTTATTTTTTTGAAGATTTTAACGTAAGATGAATTTGTTTGAATTTTCAAATCACTTTTCCATGTCAGCTGTTCTAGTGGTAAAACTTTAAATTTTAATGTATGATGCTTTATTTAAATGCTTCAATTACATCTTGGAATATGAAAGTAATAAACAGTGCATTAAATAATGCTGATTATTAAAGTATTCTCCAAACCTAACCTATGTTTTGGGTGATCCATGTCAAAATAATAAATCAAAGGGGTTATGAACCATTTTGACAGCTCTAATTCTATCTTGGCATGGGACAGTTATGTATGTCTTTATTGAAGAGCTTAATTGGTAAAGAAATTTAGGCTATATCTAAATACTCTATAATGTAACAAAGGATAGGCGTGTACATCATGAAAGGAAACAACGTGAATTTAACAAATGTATAACTCTACACAAAACCAATGCTTGTCTGTTGGGGTCTCATAAGTTAACAATGCTCAATTATAATAATTATCATAATATTAATGAAATAAATAACATAATTGCACACAGGTGAAAATAGTGATGTAGGTGTTTAAAATATTATCCAACTTAGCCTAAGATTTAGGTTATACAAGCCAAGTCAATAAACCGAAGGGTAAAAATACCGCGCGAGTTGGCCGTGCGGTTAGGAGCGCGCAGCTGTGAGCTCGCATCCGGGAGATAGTGAGTTTTGAACCCCACTGCCGGCAGCCCTGAAGATGGTTTTCCGTGGTTTCCCATTTTCACACCAGGCAAATACTGAGGCTGTACCTAGGGCCACGGCCGCTTTGTTCCCATTCCTAGGCCTTTCCTGTCCCATCGTCGCCATAAGACCTATATGTGACGGTGTGACGCAAAAAAAAAAAAAATAGTAAAAGTCACAGCACCCAAAGACATTCCTGTATTGAGCGACTAAAATGTCACCAGGACACTTTTCTTTCCTGATATCCTCAGCTTGTTAAAAGCCAAATGTAATTAATGTTATTGGCTTCACGCCCCGCTAACTACTTCTACAATTTTCGGAGACGCCGATGTGCAGGAATTTAGTCCTACAGGAGTTCTTTTACGTGCCAGTAAATCTACCGACACGAGGCTGACGTATTTGAGCACCTTCAACTACCACCGGACTGAACCAGGATCGAACCTGCCAAGTTGGGGTCAGAAGGCCAGCACCTCAACAGTCTGAACCACTCAGCCCGACTTGTGAAAACTAGATGAAGTCATATTTATCTTTATCATGTTTAACTTTTTCCCTCCACAAAGATATTTAATTCTCTTTCATGGGCCCCGGAAGTGGGTAGGCCAGTTGTCCCAACCATAAATATATATTTTTTTGGGAATGATAGATTATAGCCCTATAGTACTATGATCTTTCTTTCTTTCTTTCTTTCTTTCTTTCTTTCTTTCTTAATCAGTTTATCCTTCAGGGTTGGTTTTCTCTCAGACTCAGCGAGGGATTTCACCTCTACCACCTTAAGGGCAGTGTCCTGGAACGTGAGACTTTGAGTATGGTGATGCAAGTGGTGAGGAGGGCCATTACCTCGCCCAGGCGGCCTCACCTGTTATGCTCAACAGGGGCCTTGTTGGAGGATGGGAGGATCGGAAGGGATAGACAAGGAAGAGGGAAGGAAACGGCCGTGGCCTTAGGTGCCTGGAGGAGAAGTAGGAAAATACGAAAAACCACTTCGAGGATGGCTGAGGTGGGATTCGAAACCCTTCTACTCAGTTGACCTCCCGAGGCTGAGTAGACCCCGTTCCAGCTCTCGTACTATTTGTTTTCAACTTTCATGGCAGAGCCGGGAATCGAAACCGGGCCTCCGGGAGTGGCACACATTAACCACTACACCACAGAAGCGGACTAGTACTATAATGCTACCTATATGTTTATGTTAGTGCTGAAATCCGATTTCTTACTTTACTAATGCTGAAAGCCCGAAAATGTAATGTTATTCTTTAATAGGGGAATCAGTCTAGAAGGAAATGTTGAAAGTGATGTGATATCTATCCAGGTTCGTTGTTATCCTAATACTATGGGTTACAGTACATTGCACGTATATAAAAGACGCCACTTACAAACTTGCTTGTTATTCGGGAATTTCTGCGGCCACATAAGTCACATTTTTCAAGAATGATGACATCTACACACGGTAGATTATCTGACTGTGCTGTTTTGAACCTTTCTTCTGTCATTTCGAAGTTATTCGCGATCATGAACAATAAACAATCGGCTTTTAGCAACGGCTGATGCACAACGGCTGGTAGAGCTCCATGCGGTACTGGATCGTGACGTCACAGCGCGCCGCTTACGTCAGAGGCCGTTTCACTCGCCTTGCGGAAAGGCACTATTAAATATTTTTTTAATGGTAGAAAACAAGGCAACATACCACAATGCAACACGTTTACGTACTATTTCATTGGTGTACTTTTCAAAAAAAAATATTTTTGAAAATGATGCATGTTCCCAATTCATCAACTTTAGTACACTGACACTGTATACCAAGTTATTTTCTTCATTATAAGACACGACACAAGAATTAACGTAATTCATGGATCTGGAGTGAGTCTTATACTGAGCGCTCGGCAGTGGGGTCGGGGACTCGAAAACAGTCTGACCTTGACGCGATGCGCGAGCGTCTCATCTACCTCACCTCCTCTCTCCTCTGCTTCCAATAAACAGTAAACTAAACAGACACCTGCAGTCATCGTTGTCGACGGCTACACTGTTGTCTGCGTGTGTTGATAGGAACCGACAGTTGTTTTATTTTATTTTCATTTAGTATTTAGTTATTAGTGTTCGGAGTGTTGGTTAGTTACTCGTGTTACCGTTTATCAGCGTTTGGGAAACGGAATTGTTTAGTACACTTTGAGCTGCGTTTTTATCAGTTTCCACACTATGGATGGCAGAAACGACTCAGTCGAGCCGAGTATAGAAAACTTGCCAAAGAAGAAAAAGGAAGCGATGTGCTGTCACAAACACCAAAATTAGAAGCATTTTTTTTTAAACCTAGCCAACGGCCGTAGCCGTGTTGAAACACCGGATCCTGTGAGATCTCCGAAGTTAAGCAACATTGGGCGTGGTCAGGAGTTGGATGGGTTGCCACGCGCTGTTGGTGGGGGGGGGGGTAAGGGAATGGAGGAGCGGAAAGGAACTGGCCACCCTACCGCACGTAAACTCCGGCTCAGGAGCACCTCTGCGGAGGTTCGGACCTGCCTTCGGGCAGAACAACCCTTACCTTACCTTTAAAAAACCTATTGTTAATGAAGATGAAGGCTCAAAAGAAAAATCAGGTAAGTAAATATTAATTTTTATTTCAATACTTAAATTATAGCACATTAGGAAAGAGATGAATTAATTGTGCCTTATCGGACTCTACGGCAATTTTTTAATACTTCATTTTGTAATATACCATATTACTGATTGAATTTTAATCCCGGCTTTTAATATTTTAGATGACGTTGAAGCTGGAGAGGAAGGCACGCAACATGTCGAACTTTGCAAGAAACGCAGTCCTACTGGTGAAGCGAATGAAGATGAATTATTATCTCGTCCAGACTCAACAGCTGGTCTTCAAGAAACGTCCTAGTTTTCCTTTGAATTTAGGGATCCTGGTTCATGGTCACAGAGTTTTTCAGATTCTGAAAGGTGTTACCGTACGGCGTACATAACAAAAATGAACTTTGAAAATCTGATTGAGCCAAACGTAACTTAACCAAAAATTAGTTCTCAAGAGCGGAGAAAAAGTAGAGAGATCATGGTTAGGCTATAGTGAAAGTAAGAAACCTCTATATTGTGTTCCCTGCAGGTTGTTTTCACACTTAGCATCAAATCAAGTGCCTTCCTTAGCTAAAGAAAGAGGACTCACTAATGGGAGAAAACTCAGTGAAAAATTGCCTGAACACGAAAATTCATTACAAACCATTAATCTCGTCATGAAAATTCATCCAACCACAAACTTTGCTTAGTAGGAAGCTTTAGAATCTTGTTTAGGAAAGGGAGGTATTGATGCAGAACTCCAAAACCAGATCCATCAAGAAGAGTCTCACTGGAAGGCGGTATTGCGCTGCATTGTCGATGCTATTCTATTCTTAGCAAAGCAAGGGAGTCCATTCCGAGGAACTATAGAAGACTATGAATTCAGCGACCCATCCAGTCGAAATTTCTTATACACTGACTGACAGAGCAAATGCAACACCAAGGAGGAGTGGTTCGAAAGGGATGAAAGTTGGGGAAAAAACAGAGACGGCACGGACGAATAATTGATGTTTATTTCAAACCGATATGCAGGTTACACAATGCGCACGGCATCGACTCAGTAGGATGTAGGACCACCGCGAGCGGCGATGCACGCAGAAACACGTCGAGGTACAGAGTCAATAAGAGTGCGGATGGTGTCCTGAGGGATGGTTCTCCATTCTCTGTCAACCATTTGCCACAGTTGGTCGTCCGTACGAGGCTGGGGCAGAGTTTGCAAACGGCGTCCAATGCGATCCCACACGTGTTCGATTGGTGAGAGATCCGGAGAGTACGCTGGCCATGGAAGCATCTGTACACCTCGTAGAGCCTGTTGGGAGATGCGAGCAGTGTGTGGGCGGGCATTATCCTGCTGAAACAGAGCATTGGGCAGCCCCTGAAGGTACGGGAGTGCCACCCGCCGCAGCACATGCTGCACGTAGCGGTGGGCATTTAACGTGCCTTGAATACGCACTAGAGGTGACGTGGAATCATACGCAATAGCGCCCCAAACCATGATGCCGCGTTGTCTAGCGGTAGGGCGCTCCACAGTTCCTGCCGGATTTGACCTTTCTCCACGCCGACGCCACACTCGTCTGCGGTGACTATCACTGACAGAACAGAAGCGTGACTCATCGGAGAACACGACGTTCCGCCATTCCCTCATCCAAGTCGCTCTAGCCCGGCACCATGCCAGGCGTGCACGTCTATGCTGTGGAGTCAATGGTAGTCTTCTGAGCGGACGCCGGGAGTGCGGGCCTCCTTCAACCAATCGACGGGAAATTGTTCTGGTCGATATTGGAACAGCCAGGGTGTCTTGCACATGCTGAAGAATGGCGGTTGACGTGGCGTGCGGGGCTGCCACCGCTTGGCGGCGGATGCGCCGATCCTCGCGTGCTGACGTCACTCGGGCTGCGCCTGGACCCCTCGCACGTGCCACATGTCCCTGCGCCAACCATCTTCGCCACAGGCGCTGCACCGTGGACACATCCCTATGGGTATCGGCTGCGATTTGACGAAGCGACCAACCTGCCCTTCTCAGCCCGATCACCATACCCCTCGTAAAGTCGTCTGTCTGCTGGAAATGCCTCCGTTGACGGCGGCCTGGCATTCTTAGCTATACACGTGTCCTGTGGCACACGACAACACGTTCTACAATGACTGTCGGCTGAGAAATCACGGTACGAAGTGGGCCATTCGCCAACGCCGTGTCCCATTTATCGTTCGCTACGTGCGCAGCACAGCGGCGCATTTCACATCATGAGCATACCTCAGTGACGTCAGTCTACCCTGCAATTGGCATAAAGTTCTGACCGCTCCTTCTTGGTGTTGCATTTGCTCTGTCAGTCAGTGTATCTCATTACAATGTCCCTCTTCTACAACATACTGAGCGGCATAAGAAAGGGCAAGTCTCATATTTCTCACATAAAATACAAGATGAGTTCCTTGTAATTCTTGTCAATAACATAAGGCAAAAGATAATGCAAGACATTTTGGATGCGAAATATTATTCCTTAATATTTGACTGCACTCCGGATATCGGTCACAGTGAGCAAATGACTCAAGTAGTTCGTTACGTCAAAACAAATACATCGGAGGTGAAGAAAGTTTTATTGATTTTTCTCAGTTAGTGACAAAACAGGTGAAGGTCTCAGCCACGAAATCCTAAAAACAGACAAAGATGGACTAAACTTAGAGAACTGTAGAGGCTAATCCTACGACAATGGGGCAAATATGACCGGAAGGTATAAAGGAGTTCAGTCCAGACTACTTCAGGAGAACGAGCTAGCATATTTTGTCCCATGTGCTGCTCACTCCCTCAATTTAGTTGGTGCTAATGCGGCCACTGCTACTATTGAGGCTCAGAACTTTTTCGGAACTTTGAACAGTATGTATTCTTTCTTTGCGGCTTCAACTTCACGCTGGGAAGTTCTCCGAAAATATGTGCAACTGGCATTGAAACCTGAAAGCAATACAATATGGTCTGCAAGATTAGATGCGGTCGAAGCTGTGTATAAACATTACGGTAAAGTTGTGCAGGCTCTAGAGGATCTTAAAAACCATGATCTCTCAACACCTCAAACTAAGAGTGAGGCCAGTTCGCTTTTGAAAAATATTGGGAAACTTGAATTCATTGTTTTCACATGTTTTGACATGCTTTGTTCAAAAAGATCAATCATGTCAATGAGTTTTTGCAAAGAAAAGATGTAACAGTAGATTTGGCTGCCCGAAATCTTCATGGACTTTTAACGCTCTTGAAGTCTTGCAGAGAGTTTTCTCCATCTGAGGTCGTTACTGAGGGTAAATTCTTGGCAAGCATGAGTGATCTACCATCTGAGTTCTCAGAAAAAAGACAACGAAAAAATAAAAAAAAGGTCTGATGAGCTGTGTGGCGATGAAGCTCCGACAAGTACGGAGAATGTGTACCAAGTAGCTATGTTAGAGGTTATTGACCAGATGATTACAGAACTCAGTGACAGGTTTAAGGCTTTGTACAACATAAACAGCAAGTTTGGATTTTTGAATGGCGTTCGAATTAAAGAAATGCAAAATGAAAGCAGAAGAATTGGCAAATATCTACACTGCTGATCTCAACAGTAAAGAATTTAAATTTGAAATAGAATGGTTCAAGCACCACACTTTATCAGTTGACGAAAATTTAAAGGAAGCTACATCAAGAGAAATTTTAAGTCTTATTTATAAAAATAAACTAGAGGAATGTTACCCCAACATTACTACTGTACTGAGAATGTTTCTGACGTTGCCAGTTACAGTGTCATCTGGAGAACGAAGTTTGAGCAAACTCAAAATCATCAAAAACTACAAGAGAAGTATAATGGGACAGAAGAGATTCTCTAATCTAAGTATAATATCAGCTGAACACAAACGAGCATTCCTTATCAACTTTGACGACATCATCAGTACATTTGCAGCTAAGAAGGCTCGAATAATTCAATTTTGAGGTACAATACATCATTTTTTGGGGTAGTTACAATTGAGTTACACTACAAACAAATTATTTGTATTGGTCATGTATAAGTGTATTATTATAAGTGTTTTTCAATATAAGTGTAATGTATGTAATAATATCTATAAGTATATCAATATAGGTGTTTGTCATAAATAAAACTTCTTAATAGTATACATATTGTGTGTAATTTCAACTGCCGCATCTAAAAAAATAGCTTTCGGGGGTATTATATTTCAGTGGTAGGGGAGGGAGATCGGGGGCGGCAAACTGATCTTTGCCCCCCCCCTGACAAATCTTCTAGTTCCGGCCCTGACTTAAACCACTCATTCGTGTACCTACAAGTGCATACAATGCCAGAATTCGTATCCTTTATAATTATGTTATACTGCGTCAAAATAAACCTCGGTAGAAATGAGCGCCCTATTCGCTTGTTGACACGTATTTACGAAATGGAGAAGGACCGTGGTTGGCTATTCGCATACTCGGCACAAACAACATTCAGCTCCGACTACCTGTAGGTCTACAACACGCTGCTCACCGCACAATGCGGGGACAACGCTCTCGAGATCTCTCGAAATTTCTCGCGAGAAACAGTGGCTGCGCTAGTCTCGAGAAGTCCCGAGAAATCTCGAGACCTAGTCTCAGACTGCCCATCACTACTTTTAGTCACCTCTTGGCGGAAATACCGTGGGTGCTATTCTACTGTCCCCATCCACAGTGGAAGTACTTCAAGCTCGGTTGTCGCCTGGAATCAAGAACTGCTTTCCTGATGGAGACAGTATTTTTATGAGTGGTAGAGCACCGTGCTATAAGTCCAAGTTTATCAAGACATACTGGGAAGAAATCATTGCCTTGAACAGCCTAGACGACCCATTGACAATCTATGGGGGATCACAGAGGCTAAATGCAGGGAGCATCCAGGGGGTTTAGAATCCCTTCCCCATGGAATTTTTACGTAAAATAAACAGAAACTGACAATAAACTAAATAAGCGTTCAACAGATCTGCTGAATCTACTTTCTATGAAGCTTCGCAAGTTGGAGTTTAGATTGTAAACTGAACATACCATTCGCTGTGAAACTGTTGACCTTGATCATATTATTCTTGTTCCGTATTATAATGTAAGATTTTGTAGTGTGCCGTAATATCAACATAATTGACGTGTATGAGTGTATTGCATGCGCGCACCACACACTTGTGTTCTAACTACATCCCCGTCCCCCATCAGCCACTCCTGGCTACGCTACTGTCTACATAGTTACAACCAGAATGAGTCTCGTAGGAAACGCCCTAGACGGGTGGTGGTGGTGATTATTGTTTCAAGAGGAAGTACGACTAGACAACCATCCTCTATATAACACTAATCAGAGAGAAAAAATAGAAGGGATCCGACACTTCGAAAAATGAAGGTATCGGCCAAAGGAAGACAAGGGCCGAGCGTCAAAATGAAAGACTCCCTAGGCCTCGAGTGCTCTAATACCGTCGGGATCGAAAAAGAACGAGAGATGACCAAGCGAAGTAGGATAGGATAGATGAAAGTGAGGAGCCCGACACAAGTAAGTGGAAGCAATGCCAGGACTCAGCTAAAGGGCCCCGTCGTTGTCAACTCGCTCTCCAAAGTTCAGACCCCCTGGGGCCCCTATTAGTCGCCTATAACGACAGGCAGGGGATACCGTGGGTGTAATTCTACCGCCCCTACCTACAAGGGGATAGACGGGTCGCATCGTGACGAAGGAATTCAGAAAATGTGCAAGTTCAAATGATCCAGATGATTATAAAGAAACCGGGAATGGACACCAGGTATAAAAATGAAGCTATATGTAAAAAAAACACGGAATAACTATTAAATTTCCTTCATTCTCATAATTCGCACAAGTCTGCACATTTAAAATTCTATCACTTCATGGCGTACGCACGTGGTTATGATAGTAGATATGCAGCTACCCTCTTAATTATTTGAACATTATACACCAATGGTGCTGGCGGAGCTATTCTGCTCCCTGAGCCCCTACAGGTAAGCAACCCATAACGCTCACATGTCTTGAGGAGTTCCATGTTTGTGTGGTGCACAAGCTGTCCATTTTCTAAGAACTCTCTTACAGGTTTCATAAATATCAATTCGTTAACACTCAAAGTTTATGGATCTCCATGTAGCTCTGCTTCGAGCCTGAGTGAGGTGGCGATTATTGTTTTAAGAGGAAGTACAACCAGGCATGTTACACTAATCAGAGAGAAAAGTGGAAGGGATCCTATTTTGTTCAAACTGCTATCTTTACCCTTAGCGAAAATCAAACAAGGAATGTAATACAGTCTATTCCTTATGCTACAGTCCGCATGCTTTTCTCTCATATATAGGGCGGGTATTATGATTGTATGCATATACTCTTTCCCCCTAACAGACTGCTTCTGCGTTAGGGACAGTGGGGGTTTTGGCTGGCCTAACTTGTTTTATTTTTCACCGATCCTCCAGTGAAAGTTAAGTAAAGTCCGTCTCCAGAAGAAACTTCACGCTCTTCATTTTGTTTAACGGTATGTCTTTTACTTGCATGACAACACGCACAACTACACCATAAAATATTTCAGTACCGGTACCGTACTACTATATTCACTCAACAAATAAAATTAACACGACACGGTTGTATGCACTCTCGTACGTGACTGTCAATCTTCTGTTATATTTATCACCGGGCTGGGTCTGGGTGTGAGGCAGACGCAACTGGCCAGCGTCGCGAAAAATCGGCTGTTCGCTAGTTTCAATTTTAGTGGAAAAATCGGTTTCGATCGCTTCCTTCCTCCTGCCTTTCTACCTCAGCTCACAGCTTGCTTGTGTTCAGGGAAGAGGCAGAAACCAAGGCCGAAGAGGATCTAAATTTTACTCAAATTTAGACAATCATAAAACTTTCCTCATCTGTCCTGATTGAACATTTTTTGATTCGGAATATAGACATATTTATGTGCCAGACTTAAGTGCACAACGTGAATCAACAGGTCTCAGATTTTGTTGCCATTAAGATGAGGTAGTTAAGACAAAGGGAGAGATAACTGAGATGCCCGATTTTATTACCGGTATCTACCTGGAGATACATGGAAACATGCTTAACAAGTATAAATCCAATATGGAAACTTCAGGAGGAAGTCTTCTAATATTAGTGAATATCAACGTCATAAATGTAATTATAAAACGTAGCCATAACCGTAATCTAATTCCCTCCGCCTACATCATCATTCCTTCTTTGTCGTAATCTAATACCTTCCTCCTGTTACTCATAGATCTGATAGTTCAATCGCCATTCCATAATGTGAGTCAACGGTTCTCGGATTCCATTGTTAGTAAGTCGAGATATCTGTCATAAGAGAAGTGATAAATGAGACGTCCGATTTTATTACATATTGATAATATAATTCCTGATGAAACAATAAAATAAAGAACATGCTAGGAGCTCCCGAACCGAGCCTTGTGAAGCCTACCAGTAAGATACATTAACCAAGACTGCACCACGTTGTTTCTATTTGCTATAAAAGCAGACATTATCACTATACACTATCGATGATCGTTGTGACTGGTGTCCACATGCCCACAACTGAGTTTTACACTCAGTAGCCGCAATTAGGAATTGGAAGTGGAGGAGGGATGGTGAAGAGTGGGGGGGGGGGCAAACATTATAGACAAAAAAAAAAAAGTACCTGGGTCTGTGCGATATAGCGGCGTGTGGGGTACCGGTATACATCAAAATTGAAAAACAATAGCTATAAAATGGTGTTTGACGATCTCCGAGGGAATGTCGATAGACGTAAATGTTGACAGCCTACCAACTTAGTGCGGTAATAACACTACTATGCAGTAACACTTTCACCGAAGGAACAATAATTGCGCATGTATTACAATTAAATAGAAGTACGGCGAGATTATACAATTAAAAAGTCATTTAGTATTTGACTACACACTGACTGAGTGAGATGCCAGACTGACGAATGTGCGCGGCAAGCGGGTGGCCCCTGCTCCCCTTCGTCGTAGAACATGCTACAGATTGTTGCGCGTCTCCGCTACTTGCTGTGGCGCTATGCAATTCGGTTAGCCGCGACGAACATTTTACGCGTATTTCCGTTAAGTATCTTTCTTACTAATATTAAAGAGATTAAAGGAAAGAATTAGCTGATTAGACAACAGAGTTTGTACAAATTGCTTTTTTAAGATATAATTCCTAGTTTCAGGTGGCTAAAATAGAATAAAATGTATTTTTGTCTCCATAAAGTGCCACTGCTTACACTCTTTCCACATTTTTGAGTAAGGTTCCCTACTTTCATCACTCTTGTCAGACCCGTCTCGGTGAGCTCAAAAGATATTTGTTTCCCTCATGCGTGGGGGTGGGTAGAACACATCCACGGTATCCCCTGCCTATCGTAGGAGGCGACTGAAAGGGAACCCCTGGAGGGCTCAGCATGGGAGTGCGCGTTGGTGACCACGTGGTCATTAATTGAGCGCGATATTGCTTTGACTTACGTATGCCAAGTTCCTCGCTTTCGTCTTTGCTATCCAACCTTCCTTGGCGGCTCGTATAGGAGACTCGCGTTATGGTTTAAATACGGACATGGATAACATAAGTCTAAGATACTCACACATATTTACACATGCAGGTATAAACAATAAAAGACAATATGTCAAAACACGCCTAGGTTATACTCTCTCGAGATTTTTGAGACCGGTTCCCTTCTATCTTCGTTCTTGTTAGACCCGTCTCAGTGAACTCAAAATATATTCCTTTCCCTCGTGGGTGGGTAGAAAAGATCCATGCTACCCCCTGCTTGCCATTAATGTCAGATCTTTCTTTAGCTGTGGCAAATCTCTCGATGATAGCCTGCGAATTTTTACCGCTCAGTTGCCTTTGCACTTCTAAGGAATGTCTTTATTCTATCCAATGTAGAGAAACACCTTTCGCTTACCACAGAAGTTGTTGGTAGGGTTACAGCATTATTTTCAACAATTGCGATTCGGAAATACTAGCCCGTGAATCGTGTAGTTTCCTTTTTTCCAGAGAACTACCTGCCACCCTTCTCGGTCACAGTTTGCTTGTGACCGAGACTCTCTCATTACAGCAGGCCTCTTCCCCAAGAAACGCAGCCAGTGGCAACGTTTGAGACCATGTATTTTAAACGGCTGCTGTACGGTCACATGAGAGTTGTAACCAGGAGCTGATATATACGATTTTACGCTCTATCCTGAAGCTAGATTTCGCAGCTTAGAAGTAATAGTCACTTTCCTTATGAACATACTTCCTGTGTATAATGTATTGAGAAGTAAAAATATTAATATTTATTGAGAGGGCACGTGACCCTGTGACCTTGTGCGCCAGCCGCCACTGGGCCAAATCTTGGTGTTTTCTGAGCCGGAGGAATTAAGGTTACGAGGCATAGCGATTCTTTCATTTTCATGGCTTTTTTCAGATATCTCTACTTTCCGAAAAGTCGGGCCTATTCCATTTTGCTCAGAACAGTATTAATAGAGGATGGTTCCCCAGTCGTACTTCCTCTTGGAACCACGGTCTAAGGTGTATTTTCTTTTCCCACTTGTATGGCCCTACTAACACGAACCAATCACCTAAAGATAAACACCGCTACTCGACTTAAGTACCAAAGTGACGGGAATCACTGAAGAAAATATATCCTTGTCTGATGGTCAACGTACTGGCGTTCGGTTCAGAAGCATCCGTGATCGATTCCCGGCGGGCCCTGGATTTTGAACATGGTTGGTTGATTTCCCCAGCTCAGGGAGTAGGTGTTTGCTCGTCATAATCGACATTTTAATTTGTATAGAACACATCACCAAATAAACCATTAAAAACCATAACAGTTAATACATCCCTCCGTATAGGCTTAGGATCAGGAAGGGCATCCGGCGTAAAACCGGGCTTAATCCATGTCACTGCCGACCTCGTGTAGTCGGGAAAAAGCTAGGAAGAAGAAAAATAATATGATAATTTTATTGTTTTTACTTTCAACTGACAACCTTTGACGGTTTCCGGAGATGCCGAGGTGCCGGAATTTTGTCCTGCGGAGTTCTTTTACGTGCTTGTAAATCTACCGACACGAGACTGACGTATTTGAGCACCTTCAAATAACGCCGAACGGAGCCAGGATCTAACCTACCAAGTTGGGTCAGAAGGCCAGCGCCTCAACCGTCCAAGTCACTCAGCCCGACGAGAAAAGGATAATAAAGAACCGGGCGGAGTAACTCACTGGAAAGGAGACAGGCAGATTCGCCATAATTCCAATGGTCCAAGTGAAATTTCCATTCCAGTTGCGCAATTCTCAGCGAGAGCCTTAATTTCCTACTTTCTTTACTTTCACTCGCTCATTACGAGTAATCTGTGTTCACCCTAAATAAATTTATTATTATTATTATTATTATTATTATTATTATTATTATTATTATTATTATTATTATTATCATTCATTCTGCGTGAATGGGTAACTTAGGACCATGTGGACTCAACATTTGTTGAGCTTTTCTTCTTGCCCAATAGTTCTTCATTTTCGCCGATTATTGTAATTTCTGTTCCTCCGATCACGTAGCCTACATGGCTTTGGTTTCTTCTCGTCTTCCTCAAATCCCCTTGTGTGAAGAATTTTCCTGATTACATTTCTATCCTGCAGATTTGCTGATCCTGATTCAGTGAGGCTTTTCTCTACTTGCTTATACCATTTTGAACTCGTACGTTTAATTTGCAAAAATTTGTGTATTCGATAAGTAAGTATGTTGTTATTCATTCTTTCCAAATGGCTTAAAAATTGAATTTGCCTCATTGTATCGGTAACTTTAGATATTTTAAAATATATTTCCGAGTTGGGTTAATTTTTGTCCTTATTTTTTTCTCGTGATTTTTCCTTTCTTTAATCTCTAATCGTTCATTTAATGTTCATGGCGTAAACTGAGCGTTTCTGAAACATAAGGAGCTTCTGATTTGATCACTGTTAAGTAAAGACGAATTTTACAGTTCCACGACAAGCATTTTTGGTTATAAACATTCTTTGTGTTTTGAAAAGCAACTTCCATTTTCTGAATTCTTGAAGGTCTACTAGGTAATTTATTTTCATTGCCATTTTCAGTATCCATTCACCTAAGTACTTAAATTATTTTACTCTTGCAATGTTATTCATATCTATAAATTATTATTTTATGAATGTCTATCCCTTACACCCAGCCCTCGTCCCACCGAAATTAACCAATGATGGTTAAAATTCCCGGCCCTGCCGGGAGTCGAACCCGGGACCCCTGTGACCAAGGGTCAGCACGCTAACCATTTAGCCATGGAGCTGGACGCCGTTGTATTAATGCTTTGTCGTTCTCTTCCGCAAAAATAAATAAATGAATAAACGAAGTAGTTGATCTCAGATAAGCTAATAGTAGCGTGTAACTACAGGCGTGGCTTGATATTCGAACACGTGGCCTATTCCCTGACATTTCAAGAACTCCGTTTATCAACCTGGGTTACCTTACTGTTGTTACCAAGCCAGTGGCAACTCAAATGTCAGAGAAGGTCTTATTATGAATAATTACGAACTTCTGGGAACATCTTCGGAGTTATATCAGGTTACCTCAAACAACAGTAAGCAGAAGTTGAATAGCGTTCCCTATTCCTAGTGTTATTGAAGTTCGCTACCCTAGTTCTGTGTTTAGTATAATAGCTTTCAGCCCAGCCAGCTAATGTTCAATTCCTAGTACCCGCGAATTTAAGACGTGTGTGAGGTAGCATTCAGTCCGGAGTAACTAAAGAGGCGAGTTTTAAAATTCCACCCTTCGTCATCTTTCAATTAGACTTATCTTCCATATCCCTCCCCAAATTACACCTTTGATCCAAGAAAATAGCCCCGTCTGCGAATCAGTCGTGGAAAACTCGGTAGAGGTAATAGGATTTTTGAAGGGCAGAAAAAAAAAAGGTCCATGGGCAGTTCATGTCGTATAATGTCGGCACATGAAGGATCTTTGGTGAGACATTCGATGTTAACCTGACAAAATAAGTAAAACTCAGCCATAGATCGCCTACACACATACCTTTGTCTGCCATCTGGTGGAGAAAAATGGACCGTCAAAATTGACGCGCAGGCAGCCTGAATATCATCGAATTAAAATGTGTATACACGCTAGCTGAGGCCAGGCGATTATTATTACTATTATTATTATTATTATTATTATTATTATTATTATTATTATTATTATTATTATTATTATTATCGAGCTCGATAGCTGCAGTCGCTTAGGCTTAAGTGCGGCCAGTATCCAATACTCGGGAGTATCCAATACTGTCGGCAGCCCTGAAGAGGGTTTTGCATGGTTTCCCATTTTCACACCAGGAAAATGCTGGGGCTGTACCTTAATTAAGGTCACGACCGTTTCCTTCCAACCCCTAACCCTTTCCTGTCCCATCGTCGCCATAAGAGCAGTCTGTATCGGTGCGACGTAAAGCAACTTGTAAAAACATATTATTAGTCTATTATTATTATTATTATTATTATTATTAATAATAATAATATTTGTTTTTACGTCCTACTAAATTCTTTTACGGTTTCCGGAGACGCCGAGGTACCCGAATTTAGTGCGCAGGAGTTCTTTTTACGTGCTAGTAAATCTACCGACACGAGGCTGACGTATTTCAGCACCTCGGAATACCACCAGACTGAGCCAGGATCGAACCTGCCAAGTTGGGGTCAGAAGGCCAACGCTCTACCGTCTGAGCCACTCAGCTCGGCATTATTGTTATTATTCTCATAATCCGAGAAAGGCTGGGATAGTATCTAACATATGTCACTATCGTTTCCTTCCTGACGCATATCCTGCTTCATTATGACGCAACGCTGACTCGGGATATCGCACAAAAGAATCCCTTCACACCCATATTAAGCGCAAGGATCTGATAACCAAGACGTAGGTTTGCTCTCATTTAGGAGCCTGCAATTGGTCAGGAAAGTAAAGGTACAGTATCTCCGTACAAGTCATGGAGGCCTTTGTGGGAGTGGAAAGTAAAAGTGGCGATGGTGGTGGTGATTATTGTTGTAAGAGGATGTACAACTAGGCAACCATTCTCTATATAACTCTAAAAACAGGGGGGGGGGGGGAAATGGAAGGGATCCGACACTTCGAAAAATGAAGGTATCGGCCAAAGGAAGACAAGAGCCACGAAGGGCGTGAAAATGAAAGACTCCCTAGGCCTCGAGTGCTCTAATGCCGTCGGAAAAGAACAAGAGTTGACCAAGGGAGGTCGGATAAGATAGATGAAAGTGAGGAGCCTCCACAAGTAAGTGGAAGCAATGCCAGGACTCTAGCTGTGAAGCCCCGTTGTCGCCAACCCATGTTCCCAAGTTGAGCCCCTGGAGCCCCTTGTAGTCACCTTTTACGACATGCAGAGGATACCGTGGACGTTATTCTACAGCCCCCACCCACAGGGAATGGAAGGTAAAGGCTTCCACTATTCGTGACCTCGGCACTAAATCGGGCAGATGCGGCTAGTGTCCAGTATTCGGGAGATAGTGGGTTTGAACCTCACTGTCGGCAGCACTGAAGATGGTTTTCCGTGGTTTCCCATTTTCACACCAGGCAAATGCTGTAGCTGTACCTTAGTTAAGGCCAAGGCCGCTTCCTTTCCACTTCTAGCCCTCTCCTGTCCCATCGTCGCCTTAAAACATGTCTGTGTCGGTGCGATGTACAGCAAGTCGTAATAATAATAATAATAATAATAATAATAATAATAATAATAATAATAATAATAATAATAATAATAATAATAATAATAATGGGGCAGAGTGATTCGGTCAATACGATCCGTTATGAATTTCTAATGTCTCTCTCGATAGGTAGAAATCTCTATTCTTGACGGAGAATCGAACCCATGTTCCTTCACGCGAACCGAAATCGTTCCTGTGATGTACTTCCATCAAAATCAAGGCCCTGTCTGAAAACATTAATCCCTATCCCGCAGTGAGAAACATTAGCTTGAGAAGAAAAATCCCTGTAAGTTACATTCCCTAACATTGCGAGTACCATAATGTGATGTGGGAGTTCAAGCAGACGTAGTTCTTTTCGTGTTTGACACTGTTTTCCTCACTTCTGCTCACAGTGGAGACCTGTTTACTACATGAACTTCATGCTTTGACTTACAAGACGTATCAATCTCTCCTCGAATAGCTGTTATCCAGGAGAGGAAAATGAAATAAGAAACTCAAAAGAAGGGGAAAATCCGACGTACAGGACAACTGTCATGTAACGAGACTTTAGAGGGAAATGTTTTCAGTAATACACTTCATTGCCACCTCTCGGCGACAGGTGGGCAAAGCGTTCGGTATAAATTACATGGCGCAAGAACGATATCATCGCTTTATACCTGAGCAATTCTTGGAAGAAGACATGCGTCATCTCCTGATTGTGCTGGTGCTGCTCTCGGCGCTGACTGTCTGGGGTAAGAACTTTCTGCTATTTTATATACCTTCATTGACTACCAGGGAAAACGTGTCTCTATTTCTCATGTTTAGTCTTGTGTTGGAATTTCTTCGTGAACTGAATTTCAGTACTGCCAATGTCGTGCCTTTTGTTTCTATTATACATATAAAATATAAGTCACAGTAGTTCATGGAAGACACGATTTATTCTAGACATGATAAAATATGTTTTGGGCGTTTGCCGTGTCAAGAAAACAGGGTGAAATTTGTTACGATTTGTTCTGATTTTCGTTGTTTCCAGGAGAAGAGAATATTTTGGTGTTTTATTCAAAAATTCCTGCAATTCTTTCATAGTACCTGTACCATATAGAAATTTGATATACCTATTCCATAGAAATAGACGTACAGTTTTCGTGGAATTGGTCACGCGTCACTTTCTTTGTGTTACTTCTGCACATAAACTCGGCATTTAGTTTGCTTAGGAGTTGGAATCGAGATATTTTTCTGGTTTTCTGGTTCAGCTGTCTGTAGATTGATTACCTCCAGCTTTTTCGGCAGATAAATAGTTTACTTCCTAGTAAACTCATAAGCTGTTCGAAGACTGATCGTGTCTTAATCCAGCTAAATAATCTTTTTGGCGATTGTTATCTGCTAACCGTTTACTGGAAAATGATTGTCAAATAATGAATTTTAATAATTGGGAGTAGCGTTATTTCGTCTGTTCCCACCACTGCGCGGTCTAGGTATTCATTTTTTTTAGGACAAGAAAATGGTGAGTTCCAGGAAGAAAACTATACCCTCTTCCTCATCTGTTTGCGAGAATGCCGGAGAGTCGGAAAAATCTCTATTTACTGCAATGGCGGGGGAAAGAAATCTGATCTGTTTTGGTACTAAGTTAGAGAAGAAACGCCTTCATCGCTACCGTAGCCTACAATTCTAAAAACAAAAAATAGTAAGTTTGTTATTTAGATAAGGAGAGAAAATCTCTCTTCATAAGAAACGGTTTTAATTGTTTGTAATTTTAAAAAAAGTCGTGTGGAGAAAAATTTGGAAACACTGAAATGTATTGTATTCTAAACAGGGGCGTAGCCAAGGAGGGAGAGGGAGAGAGGTTTGGTTACTGGGAGTTAGAACAGTTTATTGTCGGTTTCGGTTTTTTTTTTTGTAACATTCAAAGACATAATTGCTGAACCAAGAGATCTGTTGAATCTACCGTACGGTATTTTCTAAGAAGCCTCGAAAGTTGGATTTTATGATTGTAAACTGAACATACAAACTGTTCACCTTGATCGAATTGTTCAACATAATTCACTTGTATCAGTGTCCTTCAATGCGCGCACTACACACACACAAGCTCCTCCATTGCCTTCTATAATCATTTTGTAACTATCCCCCCCCCCCCCCATCCAGCGATCCTGGCTACTCTACTGATTCTAAACCAGGTCATAAGTAAACCAAGGTCCAAGGCCCTCGACGTTTCAATCATGTGTTCGGCTTCTTAGTCCTTGTGACTTGTTTAAGAATAAAGATACCCGGGCCGTGTGACTGAGCAATAAGATTCTGGATTTGGTCGTCTTAGCTATTTTATTGATCTGAAATATAATAGTCGGAATACGAAGTTCGTTTCGTATATTTATATTAGATTTCAACAATGGTGTTCTTGTCATCTTACGTAATTTGTTTTGAGAAACTTATAGGTAATTTATAAAGTGGAGTGTTGAGAATATAGCATGAGGCCTCACTGCCATACAGCAGTATGGGCATGATACGTGCAAAATAAATATCTCTATTAATATTAGGAGAGATATGTTTACCACGAATCTACTGTACTACGCTGGCGTAGCAGGGGGAGAGGTGATACTCCCACGTGGCGCGTCCCAGTTGGCGGGTAGGGGGGTCCTGACCGGCTTGCCGGCGGACGAACGAAATAAAATAGCTCTCGCGGACTAAACACACAACGCCCTGTGGGTGGGGACCGCAGACGAAGAATATACCCACGGTATCCTCTGCCTGTCGTACGAGGCGACTAAAAGGGGCGACCAAGGGGGTGATCGAATTAGAACCATGAGATTACTTGTAATTAGTACCACCATGGGTCGTTTTTACTTGCTCGTAGTACCACTATGTTAGGTACACAATGGGTTTGTGATTAGTAGCGACAGTTTGTACTTCCGGCTGGTTTTTACAGTACGTGTGATTAGTACCACTATAGGAGCGACACCATGGGTCTGCCTTGCCTATGATTAGTACTCACTATGTGAGGAACACCACGGGGTAGTACGAGTCCATAGGTTTGCGTCGCCTGTAAATGGCGCCGCAATGTACCAAAGAGAATATATGTCAAAGTACTAACCCACCACAGAACATCAATAATAAACAAATGAACTGATACATTCTTCCCTCCCAAATCAAACAGGCTAGCCATTACAATCTACACATATATCTGTGAAAACAGGCTGGCTAACCCATAACATTTCCCCATGTACACTGTGATTCTTGCAGGAGCGACAAATTTAAAATTAAATTGCATTCCTTATCTATCATACGTATATTTCACCACGACCCCTCACCAGTTGCAACGCTCATTTTTAAAATTTTACCTAACTTCTCAAACCGATATTGTTGTGATTTATATCTCAAATTAATCGGAAAACTCTCCTCTATGTTAAATTTTTTTTTCATAATTACGGGTCCGGGCCCTTAACCACTGGAGGTTGTATAGATACACGCACTGCGTGCCCAATGTATACTCTTTGTGCGTAACTGCGTCATTGTTGAATACTCCGTGAAGTAGCGGATTGTGGAATACTTCCAAGAAAAGACAGGGGTGTGATTTTTTATAGGACTAGGGTTTAAAACCTTGAATTGTATATTTTAACTGCAGAATAAAAAGCACAGAATTCACAGCATTTCTTGAATCCTGCAGCGGAAAAGAAGGAACTTACCTAAACTACTAATTCCGAGAAAAGAAGAGCGTAGTCTACTACTTCAAAGTGAAGACGTCCAACTAAGCTCACATCTGATCTAAAAATAACCATGATCTGTATTTTGATGTTGTTGATGATAGTTTGTTTGATGTTATAATAGATGCAGGATTAGCAGTTGTCCGGAATCCTATTAAATTATCAAGGCAAGACAAGATGTCCGGGAAAGCCCGGACATGCCCTTCAATTTAACCTTTTGTCCGGCGTCCGGAGGAATTTCTTAAAATTCCTAAATGCCCTCTTTTTTTAAAAAAAAATTCAGAGCACTCAGTGGTTTAAAATTGCATTTCCCAATCGCGAAAGAAAGATGGTAAATTTGTAAGCATGGCCATTTTTTTAAAGGGATATATATCTCTGATTCCCTCAAGCAGTGTACAGATAGGAGGGTAGGGAAGGCAGGTGGGCTAATGTTTTAAGAACAAGGCAAGTGAGGACTGTGACGAATCGGTATGAGTCATTACAGGTAGATCAACAGAGGAAAGATGGAGATCAGGGAAGTGTTACAGAGGAGGGGTGGGGCAAGAGGAAAGGGAAATGTAGAGTAGAGGACAGGATAGGAAGAGGGAGGTGGAACAAGGCAGTGGGAGGGAGAGAAGGGAGAAGGAAATAAGTTCTGCAGGAGTCAGGGAAGTTAAGGGAGCCCAGGAAAGGAGGGGTTCTAATGAGGGAGGGTTGAGGCTCTGGTCACATATGACTCAATTGTTCGGCATATCGGGAAAGAGTGTGGATGAAAGAGAAGAAGGGTAGAGTGTTATCCACGAATTAGGTTAAGGAAAATGTGAGGGAAATAGAAGGGTAGGAGTCAGGTAAGGAAAAGATAGTAATTTTCCTATATTGGTACCAATAATGTAAGGCAAGCAGGAAACAGTACTAACTTATAATCAGGGATGTGTGGGGTCTGGTTACGGCAACACAGAAGAAGTTTAAGGAGGGAGAAATTGTTATCAGTAGGGTACAGTGTAGGAGGAATAATGATTGGAGGGTGATTGGAGATTTGAATGAGGCTATGGATTGTGTATATGGGAAATTGGGAGTGAGATTTGTGGATCCTAATGGGTGGGCAGGAGATACATTCAGATGGTCTTCAATTGAACTGCAATGGTACATATAAGTTAGGGGATTTGTTTAGAAGGGTTATAGGAGTGTACTCCATTCTGGGATTTGTCAGGGAAAAAAGCACACTTTGTATGGTACTTGGCAGAATTCCTCTTCAAGACAAACTTCCCTGCTGACACGAGGTTGCATGAATTTTTCAAGGCTGCGAGTATGCTATATCATAAAATTTATTTCATGGAATGTGCTATATCCTCTGCTACATTAAGGTAGGTTCAATAGAAAATTATTTTGTTCTCGTGGGCATATGCAGAAATTATTTTTGGGGTGGGGGAGGATATCAATATTAAAATTTGAGGACTATAAAATAATGTTGGGTGCATACTGTGAAATTAGAAACACTAAATGAAAACTTCCAAAATAACACAATTATTTAATTAAGACACATTTGTATTCAGGTTGATGATTACAATACCAAACGTCGCCTGGGTATTTTGGCCAGCTTATGGATTATATTTTCTATGGTCACATGTTCTTCTTTGCATACAAAAGAGCTAACCCATTCAATCTTTCCTCTGCAATCATATTCAGCAAATAACCTTTTAAATAGACATGATATAGGCTGTGTACGGCCATAGCCGTGTTGAAACACCGGATCCCGTGAGATCTCCGAAGTTAAGCAACATTGGGCGTGGTTAGGAGTTGGATGGGTTGCCACGCGCTGTTGGTTGGGGGGTAAGGGAATGGAGGAGCGGAAAGGAACTGGCCACCCTACCGCACGTAAACTCCGGCTCAGGAACACCTCTGCGGAGGTTCGAACCTGCCTTTGGGCAGAATAACCCTTACCTTTACCTTATAGACTATATGCTGTGTCAAAGAAATAAGGTGAAAGCATCAATGCCTTTTAAATATTTCAGGGATGAAAAAGAGCGTTCTGGTGTGGTAGGCCTAGTGTTTACCTTCACAGTTGATTGAGGGGGAATTATTTCCATGTTTCCATCTGAAGTTCTGAATTCATCACATTACAAATATTTTACCTGTTCATGTCATCCATTGTTCACAAGTCCTGTGCTGTTGGTCATTAAACTTCCGGCTTAACTGTACCCTTTCTGCACTGGTCCACACTTCCTCTCACTCAACTGTTTGGTGATAAAGGTAAGGCTAAAACCCATTCACTTAAAATTAAAAGACTGGGCAGAGAACTTATAATACTCTTTTCATCGTTTGCTAATGGCGTATGGGAATTACCTGCGAACTGCGATGTCTTAACAATTGCAGAATAAATGCCAGATCAAGCTCACTGTAGTATTTATTAACGGAAGCATCTGCACATTGTTGGCAAATATGTAGCTCAAATTAAAAGCAAAACAGTGAGCTACCATACCTAAAATCTTCATTTACATGGTTGCCACAATTAACCACAAGTTTTAAACTTCAAAATTTGGTGGGGTGAGGGGGAATTTATCCTCCCAATCCCTCCCTCTGTGTACACCACTGGTTGTTCTGTATTGTACATTATTTCATTACAGATTGCATTTAGTTGTGTTTTTATTGTGCATGGGCTGGTAATGGAGTGCATTTGACTTGACTGGTGGGAATGATGTGATATCTGATTGTATCTTAGCCAATGGAAATGTTACTGCCTGCTTGACTAAATTGCATTAGGTTATAAAAGTAAATGTACTTTTGGGAGCTGGCTGTCGCAGTGAACACATCGCTTCTCTACAAGGTATTCCACTGAAGATCTGTACTATTTCAAATCCATTATAATGCTATAAAAGTTAGGCAGCGGTTACTAAATTTCTACCGATTGAGGTGCTACACAGCATGTTCACAGCACAATTGCAAAGTGACTGGCGCTTTTGTATTACTCTATCCATTGCCCAAGAGCAGAAGAATATCCATCAGGACCAAACTCTACATCTTTCAAAGAATGTAAAATCAATATGGGAAAAGTTGACACCGCACGTCCACCTTGCTTGGAATGAATGTCGGAGGAGAAATATGTTCATTGCAATGTACAAGAACCCACCATCTTGTCCTCAGAAGAACATATACCACATATACTTTTATAACCTAATGAGTATTACATGCCATTTTCTGTTGCTGAAGTAGCTTCTTGCATTCCTATTTGACAACGTAAAGTGGCATGTGACGGCATTCTGGTCAGTCATAATAATGAAATTCCGTTGCTAACTCCGGCAGAATAAAAGCGCAAATGAATGGAACATGTGAAGGAAACAATGTAGAATATAGAACAGCAATAATATGATATGAAACTTACCTTAATAAGTGATGGGTACAGCGCAGCTGCCGCATTAAAGGACTCGTGCACCCAGATGTTGAAGAGGAAGGAACTCTTGAACAGGGATTCTATACGATATCTGAGGAAAAATTGTTTCCTCTTACCCTAACATATCCAGATCAATGGTCATATCTAGGCCCTACCCTAACCAATCAGATCAATGGTCCTGTGTCGGCCCTACCATAACGAGTCCAGACCAATGGTATTTCCACAGGCAACTAGAGGCCTAAGGCTGCTTTGCAACTCTAACCTGGGGACTTACGCCCCCAGACCCCCTTTGCTTGTCCCCATATCACTGGTCTTGTCCAGGCCCTACCTTAATCCCGACCAGTGGTCTTGTCCAGGCCCTACCGTAACCAGTCCGGACCAATAGCCTTGTCCAGGCTTCGCGGTTTAACCTGGGGGGCTTAGTTCCTAAGTGAACAAGTTAGCAGCCTTGTACACTGCCCGACTACGTCCTCCACAAAAAGGCCACGAGAAGTAAACAAAGGACAGCCGTTCCGTGTGGTGAAAGTGTGGTAGCGAGGAGCAATATTTTGCCAGCAAGGGAGTAATTATTGATATCTATATTGCTGCTGTATGGGTCACAGACATGAAAATTAAAAAAAGGGATTATCTCCAAGTTTCAGACCCTCATCAATTGCCATTGCGAAGAATATTATACATCTACTGGCCAGATGTGATTTCCAACAATAACTCTGGAGGACAAGAGAAATCCAGCAACAAAAATGGAAATTAACTGGGCGTACTCTGAGGAAGGGAAAAGAAGCTGTCGAGAGGGAGGCCTTGGATTGAAACCTGCTGGGGAAAAGACAAAAAGGGACACCCAGGAAATCAGGGTGGAGATTCCTCCACAATGAGACTCTGTAGGTGGAAAAGACATGGATGAGATGGCGAGGCTTTGTTGATGCCTAATGGGCCATGAAGGACAACAGGAAGTAAACAAGTCAACTTCTGTCTGTTGACTGAAACAAGTGACACTCATCTTGGCGACCAAAGGTCCCCTGACAGAGTCTGGCATTGTTTCCACTTGTGTCTGGCTTCACACTTTCACCTTTCCTATTCTACGCCCTTTGGCAACCCTTCTTCTCTTCAGACCTGAACAGTGTCTTTCATTTGCATGCTCATTGTGGTGCATCCCTTTCTTTTGCTTAAATATCCTTTAAAGAATGGGTCTTCTTCCTTTTTCGTTTATTCTTAGAGTCTGGAGGGATGGTCGCCCAGTTGTACTGTTCCTTTGAACATTAATTACCAACATCATAACTGCCTTGAGTATATCACACCCTCAGAACAAGACTTACACACCTACTAAATCTCTGTTTTGAGTCATCATCATCATTATCATCTTGAACCAGCTCCAATTTGCTGGGTGCGGTGAATGAGCGTTCTCCATTTACTTCTGTCCATGTAAACCATAACCTGCTGCAAATCCAGATCTCGCCCAGTTCGATCACTTCTAATTTGTTTGATCCATCATTTCCTTGGCCGACCTCTTGATCTTTTGCCTTTGAGTTCCTTCTCAAACCACACTCAGCTGTTCCTTGTGGGTCCATTGTTTTGAGATGCCTAAAGCATTTCAGCCTGGCTTCGACACATATCTCACTATGGGATTTTTTCACTTGGACAAGATGCCCTCATCATTTCTTATTTTGTCCCTCCTCGTTTTCTGAATCATAGCTCTTAAGAACTTTATTTCAACTGCTTTATAGTTTGCTGATATTTCCATTGGTTTGGATGCAATTTCTATATTTCAGTTCTTATGAGTTTTGACTTGAAATTTGAGCGCTGCCTTTTGGCGGAGGCTAAGTTAATGAATAAACAGCGAATCACAGGCGGCTGATCACTCCGATAGAGTGCGTTAAATTCTAGTTACGGTTACCAGTGTTGTCTGTTTTCTGTAACCACATGCTATCAGCTGTGTATTTTATAGCGTTCAGTTCTTTCCGTGGTCTTTGTCAGTTCACTCGGCCAGTCTTGACAAAGCAACAACACTGGCGGGTAGAAATAATAAGTTGATTGAGCAATTGAAGGAGCGCAATATTTTGGTTCGCGATAACATAAGGAAGGGGGAACTCGTGCATCTTGTGAAACAAAAAGCCCTAGTACCCAGTTTACGTGGTGGATGAAATAGACAGGAGAGTAAAACCTCAACAGACGATGACAATGCTGATAGTAACTCAGAAACAAGTAATGTATTCCCTTTTTGGATTTTTTTCCCCTTCCTTACGAGAAATTGAATCTATTAGCAACATGAGCTCTTCTAGATGGTGAATAGAAATTTCATTTCATTTTCTCGTGTTTTGTCTGTTGCATTTATCTTCTTTTTATCTTATAGCCTTATTTTAAATATATTATGAGTTATTGTTCATCTTATGTGGATTATGCATTTTGCTACAAAGAATAATTGATTCTGGACTTAAATTCGAGTATATACATTTCTATTTAAAGATAAAAATTTCATTGTTCCGTATTGAAATTATTGATGTTAAAAATGAAATAACTGGAAAGGAGGTTCAACCTATTCAATACTCAAAAGAAAGAAACGTAGCAATCACATTTCTATTTAAATGGGACTGTTTTCGACCTTAGTCTAGGTCATCATCAGCCATAAAAAACATTTTACATGTTGAAATTCATAGAAATGGATCTATAGACTGTATGTGGTAACTGGTACATAAAAGCTCCTGTAGAGTACTAATTTTGATCATAATGGATTTTGCTTATCCCAAAGAAGTTTTCTCACAAGATGATAAAACTGGGCTCCATTCTGTATTCTACTAGTGTTTTCTGCAGATGGTTGGCTGTCTGTTGTTACTACACTGCCAAGGTAACGGAACTGATGGACTTGTTCCAACTTGGATCCATCTAGAGTGATATTAATATGGATGTTCTGTCAACTAATAGGCAACACTTCCGTTTTGGACTTGCTTATCTTGTAAGCAAATTGCTTGAGTATAGCATTGCAGTCATTCAGCTTCTGTCGTATTCCAGCCTCACTATTACCCCATATCACATCATCTGCAAACACAAGAGCTTTAAACTCAGAGTTGTTGTTGAGTTTCTTAACTCTTTTCATTATTTCATTCATTTCAGTGATGAATAAAAGTGGAGATAATGTGCTGCCTTGCTGTTCTGAATGAAAATGAAATGTCGTATGGCTTTTAGTGCCAGGATATCCCAGGACGGGTTCGGTTCGCCAGATGCAGGTCTTTCTGTTTGACTCCCGTAGGCGACCTGCGCGTTGTGATGAGGATGAAATGATGATGAAGCCACCACATACACCCAGCCTCCGTGCCATTGGAATTAACCAGTTAAGGTTAAAATCCCCTACCCGGCCGGGAATCGAACCCAGGACCCTCTGAACCGAAGGCCAGTACGCTGACTGTTCAGCCAATGAGTGGGATGCTGTTTTGAATAAATTGTGTTCAAAGATTTCAAACATACTTCAAAATTCAGCATTTTAAGATAGACACTCGATTTTCTTTACTCACACTTGTGTATCAATCTGGCATCAGGGAATGTAACTGTCTAGCTTCAATGTACACAAATAAACAACAAATATAGTTATGACAAGGTGTTGGTACATTGTTGAAATGAAAAGGTTACATCAGTCATACAATACAGGAGGAAATGCACAGAAGTGAGTTGAGACATCATAGGATTTAAATAAAGTGTTATTAAAGTGAATATTATTACAATTCGGATATTCTAAGCTTAAATAGGCTATAAATACATAAAATAAAACAGAATAAAAAGTATTACCCCCTGTGGGTGTGGGGCACAGACTAAGAATATACCCACAGTATCCTCTGCCTGTAGTAAGAGGTGACTAAAAGGGGCAACCCCTGTGGGTGTGGGACACAGACTAAGAATACACCCACCGTATCCTCTGCCTGTAGTAAGAGGTGACTAAAAGGGGCAACCCCTGTGGGTGGCGGATGCAGACGAAGAATACACCAATGGTATCCCCTGCCTGTAGTAAGAGGTGACTAAAAGGGGCAACCCCTATGGGTGGCGGACGCAGATGAAGAATACACCCATGGTATCCCCTGTCTGTCATAACAGACAACTGAAAGGGACTGACGAGGTATGATGAAATTAGAACCATGAGACTACTTGTGATTAGTACCATTACATGAGGAACACCATGGGGCTGTGTTGCTTGCAATTAGTACCACCATGTCAGGAACACAGTGGATCTACGTTACCTATGAGTAGGAACCTTATGCAAGTAATGCCATGGGTCTGGGCATTGCCTGTGGTTAGTACCATTGTGTGTATCCCACTGAGACAGCGGGGTGGGCACTGGGCTGCCCGGACTAATGTCCATGCAAGGAAACATGCCGTATGGTGCGCTGGAGTGTGTCGGTTCCCCTGTGTTCAGAATGAGTCTGCATTACCTATGAGTAGCATCACTATATGAAGAACACCATGGTATACATTACCTGTGATTAGTACCGTTATGTGAGAAACACCATGGGTCTGTGTTTCCTGAGAGGAATACCATTATGTGAGGAACACCATGGGTCTGTGTTGCCTGTGGGGGGTACCATAATGTGTGGTATGCCATATGCCATGTGTTTGCATTTCCTATAATTAGTACAACCAGGTGAGCAGCACCAAGAGTATACATGGCTTGCAATTAGTTGAACTTCGTGAGGAATACCATGGGAATCCGTCACCTGTGATTAGTCCCATTATGGGTTTTGTTGCCTGTGAGTGGTGCCGTTATGTGTGACATATCATGTGCCTTTACAAAGGAAACATTTAATGTATCCTCCTATTCAGTACATAACATTATTCCATCATTAGATGGAGTAATAACATTCAAACATGTTTCGACTCGTTTCAGTCATCTTCAGTGAAATAAAGGTGTGTGTATGTGTGTTAAGTTATTTACACAATACAAGCTAAAAATGGGCTAAAGACATAACGAAGGAACAAATGAAAAACAAAAGAGACATGACAGAAATAAAAAACAAAACAATATACAGCATTTTCATCATTAGGTGGAGCAATAAATAACTCATTGAGACAAATTCAGTGAAAAAAGGGTTAATATTATAAATAATTGAATCTAAAAAGTGTTTTAAACCTAAGAAAAAAAGAAATTAAAACAAATGATACAGACAGAAATGAACTATAAGTGCTTATAGTAAGGTAGCGGACCTCTTAGTCTAAAACCTAACCCTGTGGGTTATTCCCTGTGGGTGAAGGACGCAGACAAAGAATACACCCACAGTATCCCCTGCCTGTCATAAGAGGTGACTAAAAGGGGAGACCAAGGGATGATTCTACTTGTGATTAGTACCATTAGGTGGGGAATATCACTTTGTGAATAGTACCACTATGTTAGGTACACAATAGGTTTGTGATTAGTAGCAGCAGAGAGTGGTTCACTGTGGGTTTACAGTACCTGTGATTAGTACCACTATACTGTATGTGGAACAACATGGGCTTAGATAGGTAGATAGATAAAGAATGGGTGAGCCCTGCCTTTGCAGGGCTCCACACATAGTGAAGATCATTTGTGTCCCTTAAACAGGTTTGCCTAGTCCAGCTCTAGTGCTCCTATAAAAGGTACCAGTGTCCGGATGTTGGCATTCCTGATGTCTTCCATGCTCACAAAATGTGAGCCAAGATATTGATGTCTAGTGATTGCAAGAGCCTCGCACTGACACAACACATGCGCGGAGGTCTCTTTCTCCCTACCGCATCTTCTGCACATTGGATCCTGAATGATTTTCATGATGTGTAGGTGTCTCTGTAAGGTATTGTGTCCTGTCAACAGTCCAACTACCATTCACATTCTGGTCCTATTCAAATTTATCAGGACCTTTTTATAACTTTGGCTTGGCCCTTTGGTAAGTTCACATGCCTGCCTTGCTATGGTTAGCCTCTTCCAAATGTCTAAGTGAGACTGGTTTGTCCACTGGGATATTACCAGTTTCACGCTTCGAAGTGACACTCCTAGGAAGGGCTCTGGTCCTATGAAAGGACCTTTTGAGCCTTGTTTTGCTAGTTTGTCAGCTTCTTCATTTCCACTGATACCTGTGTGCCCAGAGATCCATAGTAGGGTAACTGAGCTAAGTTCACACAGCTGATCTAACATCCTTTGGCATTCCCATACCATTTTTGATGTTGTTCTAACTGCACATAGTGTTTTTAACGCTGCCTGGCTATTACTGCAAATGGTGATGCATCTTCTATGTCCAGGCATGTTCCATATATACAGCACAGGCCAGTATTGCATATACTTTGGTCTGGAAAACAGTAGCATATTTACCCATGGGAAGGAAGAGCCTTGTCTTAGGTTCCCAGACCCCGGCGCCTGTGCCCGTCTCTGTCCGCGAGCCATCTGTGTACCATGTACAGCCCCCAGACCTAAGACAGCCCCAGCATCCGCGGCCCACTCCTCCCTTGTGGGTATAACCACTGTGAACTTATAATTCAGTTTAAAACTAGGCTTCATCAGGTCCCCGATCATCATTGTCATAGGGCAGTCTGGTGAAGCCTTGTAAGAATAGAAGCATGACCTCTATTCGGATTCTTGAAGGACCATCCTCCGAGTGACCAGAGGCAGTAAGCACTCATTCCCACTATTTCCTTAACATATAAATGTAAAGGGGGAAGACCTAGGATGGCCTCCATTGCACATAATGGTGTGGTATCCAATGCCCCTGTTATTCCTAGACATGCAAGTCTTTGGACACTGTTTAACTTGGTGGTCACAGTTTTACTCTCCAAACCTGGCCACCAGACTAAAGGTGCAAAGGTGATCGTGGGCCATACAATAGAAATATAGAGCCACTGGACCACCTTAGGTCCTAGGCCCCAAGTCTTTCTGACAGCCCTGCGACAGGCCCACATAATCTAGCGAACCTTATCCACCTTATAGTCAATATGTTTCTTCCAACTCAGTCTTGCCTCAAGGATTACCGCAGGGTACTTAACTGAGGTTGTCTTAACTAATTTTTTCCCAAATAGGAAAGGCTCTGACAGTCCGTCTAGTCTCCTCCTCCTGGTAAATACCACGAGCTCCGTCTTGTCGGGATTAACCGACAAGTTCGGTCCGTGGCACGATCTTTCCACCCTACGTAGGGAGCTGTGTACGAGGTCTGAAACTGTACTGGGGAAATTTCCCACCACCATCAGGCTAATGTCATCTGCATAGCCTTGAGCGTAAATTCCTCCAACATTTAACCTGGTAAGTAGTTCATCCACTACCAGACACCATAATGTTGGTAATAATACTCCTCCCTGTGGACACCCCCTGTCTACATTAGCTCTCAACATTACTGCGTTGAGGGTAAACAGAACTTAACGGCCCTGCAGTGAGGCCATAATCCATTTTATGAGCATACTGCTCTCTCCTCTTCTCTCTAGACTAAGTTCTATGGAGCCCAAACATGTGTAGTTAAAGGCCCCTTCTATATCTAGGAATACCACCATAGCAAGTTGTTGCTGATCCAAGGCACTCTCCAGCCTAGAAACTAGCTGGTGTAGTGCCGTCTCAACTGACTTCCCTGGTTGGTATGCATGCAGGGGACAGTCTCTTAATACTTTCTCCCTGATACGTATATCCACCAGTCTTTCCAAAGTCTTAAGAAGAGAAGACGTTAGACTAATGGGTCTATAATCCTTAGGTCTAGTATAAGAAGACCTTCCGGGTTTAGGTATATACACTACCTTCGCCTGACGCCACAAGGAGTACACGTACCCCATAGTGAGACAGGCTCTAAAAATTCTGACCAGGTATGGTATAAGGACCGTGCCAGCTTCCTGGAGAAGTGCTGGGAAGATCCCATCCATTCCTGGGCTTTTATAAGGGGCAAAAGATTCTAATGCCCACTTCACCCTTCTTGTGGTAATAATCTCTGCGGCTTCCTTCCAGCCACTTCTATCGGGTCTGAAGGATCCACTCGATTCTATTTCACTATTTGCGACTACTGAACCTGGAAAGTGGGCATCAAGCAATAAGCTAAGGGTCTCCCCCTTTGTGGATGTATATCCACCCAAAGGTGACTCCAATGAGCCCAGCCTTGCCCTTCCATCCAAGGTTAGAATTTTATGAAGCCTTGCGGCTCCATGTTGACTCTCGATTGAGTCACAAAACTGTCTCCAAGATTTCTTAGAACCCTTTTTGACTTCTGACTTGTACTTTCTTTGTGATTCTTTATAAGAATCTAGACTTTCTTGATCCTGAAGTTCCCTGTATTTATTCCAGAGCTTTTGTGTGTTTCTTCTCAGGTGTTCAAGATAACTGTTCCACTTGAAGCTTCCTGTTACTCTTTTTGCCTTAACGATGGGGCAGTTTAATTCATAAGAGGTAACTAGTGTCTGTGTGAGAAAGCTCACACTGAGCTCCAGTTCCTCTTTGTTCTTAATTATATTCAAGGGTTCTCCTTCCAGTCCCCTCCTCATGACCTCCCTAAAAGACGTTCAATTGGTTTGTCTAGCGTTTCTGTAAGATGGAATCTCGAAGGAGCCCTCTATATGAAACACAATGTGTCTGTGATCTGACAAGGAAGGCTCCAACGAAACTTTCCAGTCTTTAAATTCCTGTATGATTCCCATGGAACCCAGGGTAAGATCTATGATCCCCTCACTCCTATTATTGATGAAGGTAGGGGTATCACCTATGTTCATGATCTCAAGATCAGTTGTACATAGAAATTCTATGAAATGCTCTCCCCTTCAGTTTGTGTATTTACTTTCCCAAATGCTGTGATGAGCATTGGCGTCACAATCTACTATGAGGTTAAGTCCTTGTTTCGTACAGTATATCACCAGTCTCTTGAACTCCTCCGGTGGGGGTGGAGATTCAGAGTCTCCTGGGAAATATGAAGAACAGACAACCAGGTCTCTTGGCTGTCCACCCTCTTCATATCTCACTAGAACTGCTACAAGGTCTCTAATATTGAAGCCCGGTATAGCCCAAGCGTTATGATCCTTATCTAGTATACATGCTCTAGGCTTCTCCTCTGCCACTCCACTGAATAGAGTGAAGCCTGCACATTTTAGTCCCATGACATGCCCCAGTCTAAGCCAGGGTTCTTGTACCAGGGCGACCGAAAACCTGCCTTTCTGGATACTTCTTATAAGTACACTAGAGGCTGCTATACAATGTTGTATCTTTGCTTGTATGAAAGTAACCATTCCTTACTTTCATACAATACTTTACCTTATGCGGTCTTCAGAACGTGCAGCTCCGTCTCCCACGATGAATCCTGAGGCTTGGCTGGCCCCGACTCCTGTCCAGGCTCCCGCTCTTCGCCCCTGCCAGTCTCAGTGTTGTCTGTGGTGGGGTTGGTCCTCTGCTTGTCGCGTTTGCCCTCCACCAGGGTGAAGTTAGCAACATGGACCCCGCAGAAGATCTTCTTCCCCACCACTTTTTCCACATCTCTGGAGTCCATGCTGACCACAAGTCGGACACCTCTCTTCTCCTCCTTGCGGTCGTAGACTCTCCAGCTGTTGGGATTTAAGCCATTGTTCTGGCGTGCCATTCTTCTCAAAAGGACGTTGTTGTCCATTGGTTGTCCTGGTATCCAGACCATGACTCTCTTATAGGAAAGGAGTTTATCCATGCCCACAATTGTGAGCCTGGCTCCTTTCCACGGTTGCATGTCTGTAACAAGACTAGAAAGCCATGCTACAGTCTCATCATTCTCTGCGATAATGATGGCTGCACCTCTCGACAGATAGCAGTCTAGGAACTGAGGCTTAATGGGCCCCTGCTCCGGAAGCTCATCTATCAGATTGGTGATAGCCTCCTCCACAGACTCCACCTGTTTCTCAGTTAGCTGCTGGTCAGGATATCCTACAGGCACTATGGCCATCCTGATCCCAGCTTTAGCTATCCTGGCATACTCCACCTTGGGTTTTTTGTGGGCCTGCCAATCTTCTTCTGGGGTTGCCCCCAACAGAAGTCGTTTCCCCACTGGTGTCTTAGTGGATGGAGTCCTCTGTGCCCTAGAAGCAGAGCCCTTTTCAGGGTCCCGTCTCTTGTGCCCATTGGATCCCCCCCACAGTCGTCGCTGTCGTGGCAGTAGAAGGCCTCTCAGCTCCAGGAGTTAGGCCCTCTTTGGCCTTCTCCCAGGCCTTTAAAGCCTTCTTATACCTCCTCTTCTCAGCACCAGAGTGCTGTTTCTTCTTCTTCTTCTTCTGGACTAGAAGATTGCCCACCTCTAGAGTGAGCTCTCTTACTGTCGAGGTCGTACTATCCGAGGGTATCTCTGAAGAGTCCCCGTCGGTTATTGTTCAACTGGTGTTTCTCTCGGAGGCCCCAGAGGAGCTCTCCCGTTTTTGGGTGGCTACGGTACTCATGTAGGTCCTACGAGTAGCTAGGGAAATATAATGTCCACCCAGGCAGAGCCCCGCATACCCGGGTAAGGCTACTTACTTCGAGAGGGCGCCAAGTATCTCCTCCTTGTATACCGAATGGTTACCCAATAGGGCTCCATTCGGCATCGCAAGAAAGGAGCTACTAGTCCCCCTCACCACGCAGAGGATCTTCAATTGAAGAGGGTAACCGAGGTTATTCCCCTACAATTGTAGAAGCATACGTGAGGGGGCACCATGGGCTTATGTTACCTGTGATTAGTACCATTATGTGAGAAACACACGGGTCTGGGTGTTGCTTGTGAGTAGTATCACTATATGAGCGACACTGTGGGTCTGCATTGTCTGTGATTTGTACCTACCATGTGAGGAACACCATGGGATAGTTTGCGTCCCTGTGATTAGTACACCTAGGTGGGGAACACCATGGGTTTGTGTTGTCTATGAGTGGTGCCATTATGTGAGAAACACCATTGGTCTGCGTTACCTGTGCAACGTACATTACATGCTAGTAGTACCACAATGTGTGGAACACTGTGGGTCTATGTTATTTTTTATTAGTACCGCTACATGAGAAATACCATAGTTCTACATTACTACCGATAAGTATCATTATGAGGGGCTGTTGAGCTGGATTTTGGACCCCTTTAGACAACAAGCATCATTGATTGAGGATTGTGCTTTGGAAGCAGTCCCTTGGCCAGTAATACTACTGTTTTAAGTTCATAATGATTATTCATCGTCGTCTTTTGGAATTCTAGTCAGTGGATCGATTTTGGAACTATTTTTAACTTTCAGTATTGTGAGTTGGATCCACTGATTATTTTAAATTCATATTCATCAAGTCATTCTTCATCACATTTTGAATTCTGGTCAGTGGATGAATTTTGGACTTTTAAAATGTCATTACGTTTCATACCATTAGGGGCCGATGACTTAGCTGTTATGCCCCTTTAAACAACAAACAACATCATTATTAAATAGTATTATAATTTAAGGGGTGTTTCAAAATATAATTTAGAACAAGGAATACAATACAAAGATATTGGTGTAGTCTACATGAAATAAATGCATAGTTACTAATAATTAATCTGAACAAAAACCAAAGTGCATGCTAATCATTTTCAACTGAATCACATTCTTTATTGGAAATATTGTATCCTTTCTGTGAAACTGGCAGTGATTGGTAAAAAGCACGATACACTCTAGTTATTATATTTCCATCACATAATGACATTAGGACTTTCCTTTCTTTCAGCCAAGGACATGGTTTTCATGTGTAGGCAGGAGTAACTTGGATGGTTCCAATTGATTTCTCGCCCTTTGATGACGCCTAATATGAATGTAATTGAACCGTTCAGAATCAAGGTCTGTCTTGTAGAATACAGTATACTTCTGGCCAGAGATGGATCCTGGGAGGGGATAATGGGGGGTTTATCCCCTCCCACATGGCTATTAGTTACATTTAAATGTCAAAAGTTTGATTAAACTTTCAAGATATTTTTGTTCAGGGATTTGATATTGGATTAAATATGTCAGGTAAATTTATTGGCCCACAAGCACTGTTATGTAGGTCGAGTCATGAGTCGTGGCAACTATTGTTTTTCTCGGCGAACAGGAGACAACATGGAAAATCTAAGATGTGCATTTGGAAAGGTACGGTATGTACTTGCGTGTGATGCCACTAGATGGTGTATGTAAACAATAGTGTGGGTCTAAGCATGCCCCCAAATTCAGTGTGTGAGTGAGAGCATCACAAACTGGAAGTCAACAAGCAGGAGCAATGATCATATATTAAAATAGCAGTTCTCCGCAGCAGAAATGCATGCCAATGCCATGCAGAGCTGCGGGAAGTATTAGGTGTGTGTGCCATACCCTATAGAACAATGGCGAGATGGGTGGAGACGTTTAAAGGGGGTAACAGCATTTCGGAGAGAGGTGTCATACGTTAGCGATGTACATGCAGCGAATGGTATTCAGCGCCTGCCCCACCACTGGCAACGCACAGTGGAAACCTTGGGTGATTATTTCGAAGGTCTGTAACCAGTAGTGACCTGTCCTTTGTACATAGTCTTGTGTATTTGCTGTCTATACCATAATAAAACAATGTTTACCAATGGTCTGTGCTCTGTCACTTTCCTACGAGAATCTCCTGAAGTCAGAATTTGTCTTCAGGCACTATGCATAAGTACATGCCCTCTGTTGCCAAATGGATATCTTAGATTTTCCGTGTTGTCTCGTGTTTGCAAGAAAAAAAAAAGTTGCCATGACTTATGACTCAACCCTCATATTAATGAGCAACCCCTGGCATTTTGCACCCACTGCTTCAGCCATCAACTGGACTTGTGCATTACGAAAAGCTGTGATATTGGGCTAATTAAGAATGTGGTAGGGATTATCTCATCAGTGTGCTTCTGCAAAAAGAATGTCTGCTCTTCACAGAATGTTTTTAATGAACCTGATATCAGTGATAGTGATACCAGTGAGTCATAAAAGACCATGTGAAAAGCATTTTGTCCTACTCATCGGACAGAAAGACATGATAGCTTCATTGTATTTCTGGAAATAATATTACATGTTGTAAGGCTTCTTGAACCAACAGAAGAAGATCCAGATAGTGAGACGTTAAGGAAAGCCTTAGGTGCGGCTTTGAGAAGAAGTGAAATTATCATTGGTTTGGAACAGCTGTTCACTCTTTGGCTCACATTGTGAAACTAAGCAAGTTCTTCTAAGATCCTAAACAATATTTATCACCTGCTATGTCTTACATTGGCACCATAATAGCAAGGTTGAATATAACAAGAAAAAATACTAATGAAATATGTAAAGGCAAGTGACATGGCTGCTTCAATGGGTGAAGAAATTGGTCTCCCACATATTTGTGGCAGGCAAATTCAAAGAATGAATGTGTCAACAAATAATCTGGAGGAATACTTCAGGAAGGTAGTAGGCTATTCTTGCCTTTTGTCAATCCCTTAACCTTTTCACATCAGAGTTTTGCTGACCAGCCGAGCCCTGTGGGCTGGGTTTTTTAAAAGGAAGAAGCACTTTGACGGATACATATTTACTAATACTATTAATGGAATGCATATCATCTCCTTAGCCCTGCAGCCCAAAACGATATCGGGGATGAAGTGAGATTATATTTTACACCATATTTTTATGATCGGATGCCCTTCCCGATGTAAACCCCAGATGAGAAGATAATGAATATGAAATGAATGATGGTGAATGAAACTGGGTACAGAAGTGGAAGGAATCGGCTGTGGCTTATGAATAGGAACTCTTCCGGGATTTGCTTGGGAGTATGAAAGGAAAACCACAAAGAAAAGAAAAGAAATTCTCAGGACAGCTGACGGTGAGGTTCGAACCCACTCGCTTGCCGAGTGCAGAGCCTGGCTCCATAGCCGTAGCATGTTAATACGTGCGGCTATGACGCTCGTTGATACTATTACTGAAATATAATATAAAATTCTTGATCCAAGAACTGGTAATATCAAAATCATTTTCATTTGGGGAAAAAATAATTTATCTGAGGAAGGGGTGACAATTCCGCATGAGATTCATCATTACTACTTTGTCTCGCACTTTCTTGTAGTTCAATATCGCCACTTAGATATTCTCCATCTTCATTATCAAAATATAGCTCTCCAGAATGACTATTTATTAGGAAACATTCAATTTCTTCGTCAACAAGAGATGAATGTATACTTCAAGACGCAATGATCGCTACACGTTAGCGGGAAAGATGTTCCATTCAACGAAGCTGAAATAACACCAGATCACTTTCAAAACACTCTGGGTGGCGTGCACCATTTTGGAGTAAATTACTACGGACGTAGCGTTTACTAAAGAAGTCCATACTACAGAAGTAAATTACTACGGGAGTTATTTACTCCGGAAGTAACGTCGGAGAGTTGAAGTACAATTTACTCTTTTAGTTACTACTACAGAAGTAGCGTTCGTTACTCGCGGAGTAGTGCTGTGTTCGTGTATCTTCTTAAAAAAAATCTAAATAGATAAGGTTAAGTGCGATAGGAAACGGGGAAAAAATGTAAGCGAAAAAGATAAATGCTTGTTAATAGAAATAATGATGATCTATGCAAAGGATATAAGGTGTAAGAAACACAACATAAAGATGCTGGATAAGAAAAGAAATTCATGGAAAGTCGTGACGAAAGAATTCAATGCTTCGAGTGACGGAAAACGCAGTGAAAAGCAAGTTAAGATTCTGTAGGACTTAAAAGCGAAGATGGAAGCAAAGCAGAAAGTCATGGACACGCGGAAAAAATTAAAACTGATGGCGGTTTCTTCATACAGATGGCCTACATCCACAGCGAAATTTTCCCATTTTCACACCAGGCAAATGCTGGGTCTGTAGGCTCTACCTTAAGGCCACGGCCGCTTCCCAATCCTTAGGCCTTTCCTGCCCTATCGTTGCCATAAGACCCATCTATGCCGGTGCGACGTTAACCAAATTAAAGAAGAAAAAAAACCCTCTTCCGATTTCTGAAAAGTTCACCGTTGTCACCGAGAGGGCAATAAATAGGAATGTGCGCGCAGTCACAGTCAATTGCGCCCACGATGTGTGGAAACCTGCCAACGTGAAGAATATCCTTTTATTTTCCGAACGATCATCATCATTTGCAGGCGTACCTCCCTCTTGGCCTCAACTAGTGCTTTAACCACGCGATGAAAGATACGGCTAGCAGTTATGCAATAAACGTTAATTAGATCACCAGCAACTGTACTGAAATTTTCCGGTACGAAACACTCGTAGGGCACACAGCAACTGTAATTTGAGAGATATAACAAAATTAAGACACGAATTCAGCTGTAAGTGATCTCCAAGTAGATTTAGAAGGAAAGTAAAGGATTCCTTCCTAAGACCAAAAACGTTCCTGTGTTCACATAATACACGGCTCTCGCCTTTCACGCACTGTAGGCCTACGCACTATTACATTTCCCATCGTTTACTGCGTCGAGATCGTCAATATAATCTAAGTAATCCTTAAACACGTTTGAAACGTCTTTCCTCTTATATAGGCATGATATTATCATTAATCAACAAGTCTAAACTTAGCTTACTCCATGCACGACGTGAGAGTAAATTCTAACCTATATTCGTACGTTATTTACTTCTTTAGTAATATACTACAAGATGGTGCTCTTCAACATTTTACTCTTGTAGTAATTTAGTCCAGGAGTATCAAAAAGGACTAAAATACTTCGGAAGTAATTTACTCTCGTATGGAAGTCGCCGAATGCTGACTTCAAGAGTACTTTACTACGGAAGTAGAACTTACTCTTGGTTGGTGCACGCCACCCTCTAAATGGAGTAGTATATCTGCAGTACAGAACTTCTCAGAGCATTTCCATGGATTCTCAAAGCATGACACTATATTGCGTTCATTTGTGAGATCAGAGAAGTACACATTGCACCGAAATGTATATATACGGGTTTTGGCAGACGTGGCATGACGTTCAATAACATATATATACGGGTTTGGCAGTAAATGGGTTAATAAGACTTTGTGATAAAGTTTTCAGTAGATGAAATCATTAAAGCATCAGAGATGTATGAAGCAGATTGCACAGCAACAAGTGCTGAATTAAGAGCAGAAATATCACTGTGGAGAAATAATTGGACAGAGTCTCACCCAGAAGAAAATAGAAGGCCAAAAAATTGCATGTATTAGCTCTATGTAATGAAGATTTCTTTCCCAATATTAGACTATTGCTACAAATATTTACCACCCTAGCAGTCACATCAGCCTCTACTGAGAGAAGTTTCTTGGGCCTTTGTATGCTAAGAAACCTACAAGTACAATGGGAGAGAACTGGCTTAATGGCCTTGCATTAGCAGACATCCATATGGAAACAGCAATAAATGTTCAAGATCTCTTAAAACCACGAAGACTGGATATTTCTAACTGGCCAAATGTTGATTAATGTGAACTGCTAGTACTTAACTGTACATAGTTAAAGTCGATGTATATTTAATGGCATTTTGTGTTGAAATAAATAACTGACTAGTATCGTTACACTTACATAATCTCCAGAATTGACTATTACTTTCCTGTGATTACTTGTAATATAACCTGTGTATATATCTGTAAATATTCTCCTACTTATACTCCATTGAACTTTCCTTTTAGTGTGTTTTGTTTTGTTATTCTTCTCTACTGTTATGTAAAATGGTATTACCGTTATTAAAGTATTATTATTATTACTAGTCAGTTAGTAGTGGTACTAATAAATAACTACCGTTTAATATGCTATAACAATATCCTTAAAATAAACTTGGGATATTTCATTACTACTGAAGTCAAATGTCCCAATTACCTGTTTTTGCTTTATGGTATGTTTTTCTTTAAAGTTAGCTCCTCCCTTTAAGGAATCCTGGATCCACCTCTGCTTCTGGCTCTTTTCAGCATTCAACACTCTAATTTCATTCCATTTGTGTGATTCTCCTTCATTGTTCACTGTGTAGTAGCTACCCATTTCATCAGTTCATTTCTCGAAGCAATGGAATTCATTAAATAGTATAAATATTTTACATGAAGACTGTTGTGATAGAGTTATGACAGTTTATCAGTATGTACTTCTACAAATTCACAAAACCTAAAAACTGTTGTTTGATTCATTTGAATGGCATAGTATGACTCGCAGTTACAGCAGTTTTACTGCTCATTACAGGACAAAATGTGAGTTTTTAATATGTATGTAACTCAAAATTCAATTTTTGGGAGTTGTGAGTCTTATTTTGAGGGTGCAATATATTAAATTTCTTCAATATTAAATTTTTTTTAAAATTTTTTTTTTTTTTAAGGTTTGCCTTCACCATCACTCAAAGACGAGGACATCGTTATTGAAAAATTAATGCAAGAGTTGGTGAGTTTCTTTGAAACTTTACTGATATGGTTCATATTTAATAACAGTTTTCTCAGAAGGAAAGAATATGTACAGTTTATTTGTAGTCTATGAATAAAATTATGGTAGGCATGTTTACCTGTTTCAGGAGAGGAGAGCAGCAATGCAGCATCAAAAGGAGGAGGAAGAAGATGTTTATAATCACGATGAAACTACTCTAAGAACCGTGAGTAATAATAATAATAATAATAATAATAATAATAATAATAATAATAATAATAATAATAATAATAATAATAATAATAATAATAATAATAATAATAATAATAATAATAATAATAATAATTCTGTTTGACAGTGAGGTAGGGTTAATTCTATCACCATAATGGTGGTGGTAGTAGTTTAGAAAGGAACTTACAAGTGATTGATCAAATCATAAATACAGAAAAATAGGAACATGGATAGAATAAACACAGCGGCAGGGCAGTGTGGGGAAGGGAGCAACACAAACAAGTTACAGGGACAAACATGAAAACCAACCAACCAACCAACCAACCAACCAACCAACCAACCAACCAACCAACCAACCAACCAACCAACCAACCAACCAACCAACCAACCAACCAACCAACCAACCAACCAACCAACCAACCAACCAACCAACCAACCAACCAACCAACCAACCAACCAACCAACCAACCAACCAACCAACCAACCAACCAACCAACCAACCAACCAACCAACCAACCAACCAACCAACCAACCAACCAACCAACCAACCAACCAACCAACCAACCAACCAACCAACCAACCAACCAACCAACCAACCAACCAACCAACCAACCAACCAACCAACCAACCAACCAACCAACCAACCAACCAACCAACCAACCAACCAACCAACCAACCAACCAACCAACCAACCAACCAACCAACCAACCAACCAACCAACCAACCAACCAACCAACCAACCAACCAACCAACCAACCAACCAACCAACCAACCAACCAACCAACCAACCAACCAACCAACCAACCAACCAACCAACCAACCAACCAACCAACCAACCAACCAACCAACCAACCAACCAACCAACCAACCAACCAACCAACCAACCAACCAACCAACCAACCAACCAACCAACCAACCAACCAACCAACCAACCAACCAACCAACCAACCAACCAACCAACCAACCAACCAACCAACCAACCAACCAACCAACCAACCAACCAACCAACCAACCAACCAACCAACCAACCAACCAACCAACCAACCAACCAACCAACCAACCAACCAACCAACCAACCAACCAACCAACCAACCAACCAACCAACCAACCAACCAACCAACCAACCAACCAACCAACCAACCAACCAACCAACCAACCAACCAACC